>NW_007247393.1:197184-220097 GCF_000164805.1 Carlito syrichta
GGTGGGTCTCGAACCCGCGGGCTCAGGCAATCCACTCACCTCAGCCTCCCAAAGCTGCGGGATTACAGGCTGAGCCACTGAGCCCGGCTAATTAATTCTTAAGGTGATCCCAATTCATTAATTTCTGGGTATGACAGTGAAGTGGAGAGCCACATCAAACGGTGGACTTTACAAATTTCTGACATTAGGCTGGACATGAACTTTTCTTGTTTTTGTTTTATTCACTACAACTGATTTTTTGGAATACTTAAAAGTTTTTGTTTGTTAATGTGAGAGACAGTCTATGATTCATACTTGGTACTCTGAAATCTTAGTCCCAAATAGCCATATTAAGTAATTCTTAAATAGACTTTAGAAAAATTCTTCACATGGAGAGTAGGGAAATAAATACATTACATTGCTATAAGTGAACTAACTAGACTTTCTGTTTAGAACATTTTAACTCCATAAAAGCTATTTCCTTATATTGACTGATGGGCTTCATTTTACCTCTCAATTAAAAAAAAAAGTAAGTTATCTTAAATTCTTGGATCTCAATTATTTTTCTTGACTTTACATATTAAGATAATATAATCCCTCCAATATTTTTCTTGCTTTGTGGGGGAAGGATAAAACTTGTAGGATGTTAAAAAAAAAAAAAAAGCTTGTAGATTCTAATGCAATGCAATCTTTTCCCCTGCCCTATTGCCCTATCCTCAGGGTGGAGGAGAATCACTATTTTTATTTCTGAAATGAGAAAGTAAACAAACATTTTAATATATTATAAAAACTTGCAAAAATCTATTTTCATTTATAATTGTCTAAAACATTTTCCTTAATTGCCTTTTCCTGCATTTAAGATCTTAGATACCAATAAAAACATATATGGCTTAAATTAGTTCTGTTAATCTCAATTATAAAAACACATCAGCATTATGTTTTTTGTTTTTTGTTTTTGAGTAGGAGTCTCACTCTGTCACCCAGGCTGGAGTGCAGTTTCATCATCATAGCTCACCACCAGCCATGACCTCCAGGGTTCTGGCAATTCTTCCACCTCAGCCACCTGAATAGGTGGGACTACAGGCACACTCCACCACGACTGGCTAATTTATTTTTATTTTTATTTTTTTGGTAGAGATGAAGTCTATCAATGTTGCCCAGGCTGGTCTCGAATTTCTAGGCTCAAGCAATCTTCTCACCTCCGCCTACCAAAATGCTAGTATCACAGGTGTGAACCACTGTGCCTGGCCACATATCAGCATTATTTATGAAACCACTGGGCTAGACTTACGCTGTTCAGTATGGTAGCCTTTGGACACATGTGGCTATTTAAGTTTAAATTTTCATTAATTAAAATGAAATAAAACAAAAGCATCAGTGCCTCAAATGTACTAGCTACTTTCAAGTGCCCAACAGTCAAGTATGGCTAATAGTACAGAATACTTCTAACACGACAGGAAGTTCTGTTGGTCAGTGCTGGACTAGAAAACAGAAATGTATTTACTTATTCACCTAACACTTTAAATAGTTTACCTTGTGAAGTTTTGCAACTGTCAGTGACACACTTTGCATTTATGTCAAAGAGAAGTTAAGAAGCATCACAACTTAATTGTTTAAAACTAAAAGCAAGGGACATAATCATTTTATTTTTAATACTTGAAAAACATGCATGCTTTCCCACCCCTCCCACCTCCGGTCTTATGCACAATTATCATGTAAAAGATGACGGCCACTCTCTCTGCTCAGGCTGTTTCCTCTCATTCTGTAGTTATGATTTTCCCTGATTCTTTCAGTTATTTACTATAGACTATGGATATAATATGCATTTTCAGAAGCTAATCCTTTTATGGAGCAAGGCAAACCAAAAATACTTTTTAATACCAATTTCCTAGTGGTTATCTATAAGATTGATAGATATTTCAAAACCCAACACAAATTTTATGTTCTGAATGTCATCTACAAAAAATACTTAATTTTTGTTACCATATCCTTCTAACTTATAAAAACAATACCCAACTATCCTTGGAAAAATTAACATTGATTGGATACCTATTGATTTTACATTTGGTAAATGCTCAACACAGAAAATTATAAGATACAAAAACATTTAAAAATAATGACCCATTAACTTATCACCCAGGATCATCATAATAATCATAATCATAATCTCTCTGAGCATATTTGAGTACCTCCCTCCAGGATTATATATGCATATATATATTTATTTTACAAAATACATATTGCCTATTATTCATATTATCATGCATGCAATTTTTATTGTGCATTTTTTAACATGGCATTGTGACCATTTTCACATTGATCCATTTTTCAAAAATAACATTTCAGGGGCTGTATAATATTACAGTACATTGCTTAACTAAAATTCAGTTGGTCATTTCTCTACTATTGAATATTTAGGTAGTTTACAACCTAAAAACACTACAGCAAACACAGTTGTTTATAACATAAATATTCTTTACATTTCTAACTTTTTGCTAAGAGATATAGAAAGCACACAGGGAAAAAAATTGAGAATAATATATTAAACATCTGAGTTTCTACCACTTGGCTTAACAAATCTTAACAATTGCCATACTTACAAAACAAACCAGTCATCTCAACAGGGGAGGAACAACACTTGTGTGAAAACAGAAGGATTGGCTGAAAGTCCCTTAAAGGACACATAAAGACCCCTAGATCCTTACTTTCTCCTAAGAGCCAGAATTGTACTCCAACCAACCACACAACACACATACTGTGCAAGAGAAATGGAAAATTCAAATTAGACAAACTCTTGATGCTCGGCATAGGGATGAGACATCATATTGAAGACAGAAAAATTTACTGAAAATCTTCACACAGAAGGGTGAGATGACTTCCTCCCCCGCCCCCGGACACAATGCCCACCACATGCCTACCACAGCTGCTTGGCTCTCAGAAGGGCAGGCTCTCAGAAGGGCAGAGGCCACCCTTAAGCAAAACAGGCTAGAGATTGGGGGATAAGAGTATTCCTCCCAGGGGAAACTGACAACATTAAGACAAAAGACTTATAGAGAGATGCTAGTACATAAGCTTACAATAAACCAGTTAGTCTACAATTTATGTGCCCAAAGACACAGCACTACCAATTAGGTTTTCAGTCCCTCACTCTTGAATGTAAGTAGACAGTCAATAATCATCAGATATTTGGGAAAAGCATTTAATATAAAATTCAAAGACCAAGACATATGAGCAGGGAATGGAAACAATGTCAGGATCAGAAAAAAAAAAACTTAAAAAAGAATAAAAAATAATCTTTATTATATAAGCTGTGCATATAAAAAAATATAAGAATAAGTCAGTAAAAGGGAAAAACTGAAAAAAAGAGTTTATAGAAATTTAAAATGTAAGAAATGAGAAAAATTAATCAGAAGTGCTAGAAGATCGAGTTGGTCAAATCTCTCAAAATAAGAGAATAATGATGATGACAGCAATGATAAAAAAAAATTCACCATAGTTAGCATGTTTTCCAACTGCTAGGTACTAAGTACTAAGTAATAGGTATTAAGTCCCTCAGACAATTAGTGTATTTAATCCTCAAAACAATCCTAAAAAGTAAGCACTACCATTAAACCTATTTTATAGATGAAGACAATGGAATACAAAGGTTAATTAAGTTGTCCAAGACCACAAAGTAAGTAAACAGCAGACCAAGGATGTGAGTTTGGAAAGTCTTGCTTTATAGTTCAGCCTCTCAAACACCATGCCACACTGCTTCTTAAACAGACAGAACATAGGAGAAACTAGAAACCATGCAGAGCATTAGTCCAGTCGATATCTTGGGAGGACTTCCAGTCAGAGAATCAGAGAAAACGCAGCAGAGGAAAATATCAAAGAAATAAGCTAAAATAAATTTCTAAAACTGGAATTAAGAGATTCCAGATTTAAAAATCCTATCAAGTATATAAACTATGGATGGAAGCATACCTACAACAAGGCAAGTAATTCTTACATTTCAGAACAAGAGGGAATAAAGACAAAATCTGAATAGTTTATCTGAGTTGGATGGGAACAAGTCAGGAATAAGAATGGTGTCAAACATCACAACAGCAACACTGGACTTCTTGGAGAACAGGTTATTTCCACCCTAGAATCCTATATTCATCAAAACCAAAATTAAACTTAAGAGTGGAATTACAATATTTTCAGACAAGCAAAATTTTAAAAAAATTCCTCCACCTCAATGCTCCCTTCCTGCTCCATTCACTCTCAAGTTACTAGAGGATGTGCACCATCAAAACAAGGGGTGAAGCGAGAAACACAAAGACATGAGATTCAGGAAATAAGACGCCTTACACAAAAGCAAGGCCAAGGCAGCTGCCAGGACAACAAAGGAAAGGGCCAGAAGAACAGCTGTGTAGACCACCTGTCAAGCAAGCAGTCCATTTGGAGTAGGAAGACCGAAGACTCTAGGGGGATAGACTTAAATACATAAAGAAGCAAGTTTTGGAATGAATTAGTAACTGATAAGAATGAAATAAATAAGGCAGTTATTAACTCCAGCAAAAACAATTAAGTATATCAAAAAGGGGGAACTACAATGCTAGATATTGGGAATAATAAATTATCATAATATAAACATTGATACTGACTGAACCAAGGAAGGAAATTTAGGAAAAGAAAAAATAAAGAGAGCAATAGAGAGCAAAAGAAAGGGAGGGAGAGAGAGGGGGAGGGGGAGAAGGAGTGGGGAGAGACAGAGAGAATGTGTGTGTGTGTGTGTGTGTGTGTGTGTGTGTGTGTGGCGGGGGGGTATTATATGAGAGATAAGTTTCATTCTTTAAGGATATTAACAGACATAAAAACTGGAGGGAAAAAGCAGTACAGAAATAAGATGCTATAAGAATGAGTTGACAGTAGTCTCTCCACACCACAAACTTACTTTTATATTAGTATCAAAAGAAATGTCTACTACTAATATTAGCTCCTTTAGGAAAAAACCTTTTATTCATAGTACTGAGTAAGTTATGAAGTCTCAAAGAGTACACTTTATCTCCTCTAAGGAAAACTGGCTCACAATTTTCTTTTCCATGAAACAGTATGTTTGTAAAACCATTAGATTGGAAGAGTGATTGGTACTTGAAGTAAAGATAGCCCATTTCAGAATATCCACATCAGATGATGAATATCCAATCCAAGAGACCTTCTCTGAAGAGAAGGTAACATGGGAGGAAAAGAGTCAAACAGAGAAACAGCAACCATCCTGCCCCCTTCCCTCCATCCTATTCACTGCAATATTGCTTTCTTGCAAATGAAAGGGGCATATTGCCCTCACCATAAAATTCAACACAACAACAAATATGTGTCTTCTTAACATTACTGGCATCCCCTAGGACATTTTAGATGTCCCAACTTTTCAAAAAGGTCTATACAAACCTCATTTGTCTTTATTTTGGTAAGCTCTCCTCAAATTTCAACTATTCTACAATGAGATTTTTAAGGGGAGGGATTACATCTTTGATATATTTTCACTTAACAACTGTTATATACTGAAAGCTTGTATCCTCCAAAAATTCTTACGTTGAAGCCCTAACCCCCAATGAGAAGATATTTAAACATAGGGCCTTTCAGAAATAATAAAGTTAAAATGAGGTCACAAGCGTCCCGATCTGATAGAACCTTGTAAAAAGAGAGCAGAAAGAGCTCTCTGTACACAAAAAAGAAGTCATGTGAGTACACAGTGAGAAGGCTGTAGTCTACAAGCCAGGAAGGGAGCCCTTACCAGGAAATGAGTGGGCTGGAACTTTGATCTTGGGCTTGCCAGTCTCCAGAATTGTTTCAACCACCCAGTTGATGATGGTGTTTTGTTATGGCAGCCTGAGCTAAGATGGATTTTGTTACCAAGAAGTGTTGTGCTACTACAACAAATACACAAATGTGTGGAAGCAGCTTTGGAACTGGGTAATGGGTAGAAAGTTGAAAGCATTTTGAGGTATTTGCTAAAAATATGGATGCAGATTAGAGACTGCCAGAAGCCAAGTGGCAGTGGGAGAGGTCTGCAAATTGGCAACTCTCTTATGTGGTGGAAATGTTGGTCTATGTCATAATCGTGGTAGTTGCATGTGGTGTTTCAAAAGCTTACCTACCACCAAACTTTTCCAAAAAATTATATGAGAATACAATTCAGCAACATAAAAAGGGACTCCATAAAGAGGTAGAAAGTATAAAAATAATTAAAATAATTAAGAAATTGGTAGTATCTTAATTATATATATGTGTGCGTGTGTGATATATATAGAGATACGTATCTCCTATCAACCAGAGCATGAGTACATTATAAATATATAACCAGGAGAAAAATACATATAGTCTATCAACCAGAAAATAAAAATGAAAAGGAAATTAAGAAATGTTGCAAAGAGGACAAGAAGAAGAAAGTAAAAGGCTAACCATGAAGATTATGAAAAAAGTTAAACTGTGCCATGACACTGAGCCCTGAAGGAATGTAAGTGAATTTCACCTCACTTTTCCTCCTCTAGGAATGTAGACATATCCTTCTGGAAAAAAGTCTTTTTAGAGACATAAGCATTTCCTTCTCAGGTGTCTAATTATTAGGTTCTGAAGTGAAAATATTGCTACAATTTCAAACTTTAAATGCTGGGAAAAACTTAAAAGGCTGAGAGAGGTGAGGAGGCTGCAGAAGAGAAGCCTGAAGCTTGCAGAGGTTGGTGCTTGAGGTTTCAGGAAAGAAGCCATCTCCATGGCACAAAAGTGCACAAAAGTGCAGCAAGTGCCGGCAGAGAAGTTGCAGCAAGTTATCCAGAAGATGTAGGTAAGATCACTGATGAAGGTAGCTGCACTAAACAACAGATTTCCATGTAGATGAAATAGCCTTCTATTGGAAGAAGATGCCATTAGGACTTTCACAGCCAAAAGAGCAATCAATGCCTGGCTTCAAAGGACAGGCTCACTTCCTCCTTAGAGGCTAATGCAGCTGGGGACTTGAAGTTGAAGCCAATACTCATTTACCATATAAATCCTGGCTTTTTAGAATATTCCCATTGATACTTCTGAGAAAAACAAAAAAAAAAAAAGAAAAGAAAAAAAAAAGGCCAGCAACAATACTTACAAAATGGATGTCAATGTCTTAGGAAAAAATCGGGGTGCAATATTGGATCATCTTTCAAGACGTACCGTGTTGCCAGAGTTCTTGAGGACAGAACAGTATCCAGTGAAAAATGTAAATTGTGATCAACATGGATGTTGACGACTGTGAGTCAGGCAGTGACTCAGAACGGTAGCAATCTGAATATGTCTAAGAGTCTCTTTCAATAAGAATTAAACAAACATTCTAAGTTAATAGAAACCTTCTGTCTTAGTTTACGTGGTAATGATTTTTTCTCTTGGCGGTATATTTAATAATGATGCATGTTACAATCAATAGCATCTCAGATCCAAATAAAATAATATTTCTTTAGTAAGTGGGCCAAAATTCCCATGGCACCTCTGTTTCTAAGCATGGCATCAATACATAGCACAATTTCACCCCATTATGGTGTAGATCAATGTTATCATGATAGAAATTCACCCAGCTGAGTCCTATGTGAATACCTGGTTATTCTTCAGTATTTTTATCATTATTTTAGCAAAAAAAAATCTAGATCTATTAGCCGATGCTAGAAAATGAATCTTAAGGCAATAATATCAGGTCATCCTAGATCTCTGAAGGAAAAAAAAAATCATTATATTGAAATTCTGTCTCAATGGTTTCAATATTAATATTTATAATTCAAATGAAAATAACTCAATGAAAAGATAGTTTGGGGAAAAAAGAAGGACTATTCTGATACATTTGTCTTCTGATACCCAGAAATTTATAATGCAAGAGTTTATATTTAAATAAGTTATCACATTTGGAAGACCTAAACTTTTTAAGGATGGTAATATTAACTACCCTGTTTACTGTGATGCATTAACCCTATTAGAGGTAATTACTACTATAATCTATACCATTTGTTATAATGTCTATTTCTAAGCAAACAAAAATTTAATTAATGTTTTGATAAAAAGCTCTATTTCAAGAGAATGCTAAGAATAAAGCTCCTTAATATTCAACTATTACAGCTCTCATTCATAGACCAGGGTCCTCCCTCAAACTTTTGAAAATCCCCAGCCTTTGATTTCTTACCCAGAGCTCAAATAGAACACTCTGTATTGTTGTTAAATCCTCCTTTCCTAAAAGAAAGGTTATCAGATTTTTGGTTATTTTCAGCAATGTGGTGCTTACAGTTTTCAAATATTTGGTAGCAAGGGCCAGGAATAAATAAAAAACACTTCCTAAATTCTACACAGAAGATAGGATGGAAAGAATAAAATCTCTCTCTTTTAATCAAATGTAACAGTTTAGAAAATTAACATGAATAAAGAAAATGGTACTACTTCTGGACAAAAACAACAGCTTTTCTACTTTTAAAAAATCCTATCTGAAATCAAATTATATTAAACTTCCAACATACTCCAGTACTTAAGTGTATTTATTTTTTTCACCAGGAACATTTATCCTGATCCATAAGATGCTGTAAATATATTTCTTCCCTTTTAATTTCATGCTTTTCTGTGCTTAGTGCTATATTATTTTGTGGTCTTTGTTTTGGCAGATGCACAAGTAAAATCTGATTCTAACAGTTTGACCCTTCTCACTTTTTATGTTCTCTAGGGCATACTAAAACCCAAGATACAATCCCTCAGCAGTTAATGAAGCTTAACCTCACACCCTCTTAATTACCAATGCATTACACCAACTATGGGCATCCTAATACTCCTAAGCTATTTTACAATTCAGCAGAAGTACTACTGAGCTATTATGTAGCAACATAATCCATGCAGCATGAGAAATCCTTCTTAAAAAATAAAATCTTTTGATCCTTGCAGGTTTTGGTAACTGTATAATTAATACTACTTAAGCATTATCCTTGTATCAGTAAGTATGTTACTTTGCAGATTTTTTTTTTTTGGTACGTGTTTGTTCTGGCAACTTTTATTTTCTGAAAGTTAGAAAACAGAAAAAACAAAAAAAACCCCAAAGATATTGATTAATTGCCATAGTTTTAAAACAAAAGTTCTCTAAACATCTAACTTAGGTAGTAATATATGAAATAGATACACCCCACATTATTTTCTTTTAAAATATTCTGAAGTACAAGGGATGGATAACTTTCGCTGTTAAAAGCAATTTTTTAAAATGTCATAGGATTGTAAGGTCAGGTCAGGGGGTACAATTCATACTGCATTTAAACAATTTTTAAAACTCACAGATTTTAAGATTAGTAAGTGACAAATTAACTTATTTCTATGCATACTTCAAACTAAATTCAGTAGAGATCATAAAATATCTCTGTGGAATTTAAGACATTTTTCCTGAATATAAAGGTGGCAATATTACTGCTATTACAAGAAAGAGTGAAAAACACTTTCACATTGGTATACAAATACTGTTTTAATAACATTCTGAAGTGAAGCCACTGAAAATAAAGATGCTTCTTATCTGGCAATTACACGAATCTGAAAATAGAAAAGGAAACCAGTGGGGCAAGAACAGTGTTCTCAATACTTTACCATTGATCCCTTTCACATTTATTCTTAACATGCAAATCAGGAATGTGTTAGGAAGCCTAGATAATATTTCCTTCACTTTTTTCTTGACTAAGATGAGGGAAGGAGGGAGATAACATGAAGAATAGGAAATAGAAGTCTGCCTTATATATTCAGAAATGGAAGGAAATAATTACACTAAGACAGGGGCCCCTAACCCTAAGGCAATGGACCAGCACCAGTCACTGGCCTGTTAGGCAGCAGGCCAACAGCAGGAAGTGAGAGTCCAGTGAGCAAGCAAAGTTTCCTCTGTGATTGCAGCTGTTCCCCATCGCTCACATTACCACCTGAGCTCTGCCTTCTGTCAGATCAGCAGTTGCATTAGATCCTCCTAGGAGCGTGAACCCTATTGTAACTGCACACATGAGGGATCTAGGCTGCGCATTCCTTACGAGAATCTAATGCCTGATGATCAGAGGCGGAGCTGAGGTGGTGATGCTAGCGCCGGGAAGCAGCTGCAAATACAGATGAACAGGAGCAGTGAGGTTTCACTGCACAGAGAGCATCATAAACCAATTGCTTGCAGACTCACATCAACACCCCATCAGTGAGTGGCAAGTGAGTTGATGAACTTAAATTGTACAGCTGCATCTGGCAGCAGGCTTTCAGTCAGAATCCAACACTTATTCTAGCCAGAGAGTGGCCCGCCCATTATTTTATTTACCATTTCCACCTGTGCTTTTTTAAAATGGTGAATTGTATAATTATTTCATTCTATATTATAATGCAATAATAGGAATAAAGTGTACAATAAATGCTATGGGCTTGAATCATCCCGAAACCATCCCCCTGAACCCCACTCCTCCACCTCACCCCCCATTCATGGAAAAATTATCTTCCATGAAACCAGTCCCTGATGTCAAAAAGATTAGGGACCACTGCACTAAAAAATAAAAACCGACACTGTCTTCATTTAAACACAAATCATAATCTAATTATTTTAAAATATTAAATTTCAAACCATCACATTTTTAAAAGTACCAATTATATAAGAATCTCAAAGCTATTTAGATATGTAATTAATCCTTGCATTCTACCCCAATCTGGTAGTAAGTTTGGGAAATTGAGGTACAGGCAGATTTCAATTCCTTATCTAAGTTTTAGCAATATGAAGGGTTACCTCCAAAACCCATGATTTATTTATTGAAAATTGTATATTTAGTCTTACATGTTTAAACTTCAATCATCTCCAAAGTACTCTTCAGTTGATGCAATACACCTATCGAGATGATTTTTCCACTGCTCAAAAGTTTTTGGACTTGTCAATTTGGATGCCTTTTAGTGCTTCTGCCATTTTTTGTTTTACCTCTTCCACATCAGCAAAACGTTTACCTTTGAAAACTTTTTTCATCTGGGAAACAAACAAAAAATTCACTGGTGGTGAAATAGGTTGAATGCAGGGAACAAAAAAAAGTCACTTGAGGTGAGACCTGGTGAATAAGAAAGGTGGAGCACAGGATTCATGCTGTTTTTGGTCAAAAACTGCTGAGCACTCAGCATGGTGTGGGCAGGTGTACTCATAAATCACCCATCATGAAATGGGCAAACATGTTGAAAAAATCTCCAAAAAAAAAAATTAACTGAAGTCGAATGCAGCCTCTCACAACAACACTGGCTGGTATGCAGATGCTAATGGGTTCCAAGAACACTTAACTAGTGGAAGAAAACTGTACTACAAGGAGCCTGCCCTCCAAAAAGGCAGTCTGGATTTTTTTTGGTTTATCTACTAATACCATAAATGCCATAAATAGTACTCGATGTCTTGACCAAGGCAGTCACACACTTTCAATGGAGTCTATGAATGGCACTGATTTAAAAAGGACTTAAAGGGAAATGCACTGAGTTTCTTGGTATTCTGATAATTTTTCTCACATAGATAAAAAATCAAAACCATCGAGCTGTTAGAAACAACACTTCAGGTAGTTTATATTAATTGTATCAATTTATCTACATATATTGAACAAAGATGTAGAATTTATAAATTTTATATATGAAGATACAAACGCTATGTATTAATTCAAAACATTCTCTTCAAACAAATTTCTTAAGAAAGTTTAAAATAAGAAATTTCATATCTTTAAAGAGAGACAAAATGAACTGTCAGTATCTATTAATATTTCTAACTACAAAACGTTTTCCTTTGTCAGGTTCCTTACAAAGTAAAGCTCATATATGAAATGCTGTCAGTGTTTAATCTGATTCTGGGTATGTTGCACACCAGTACAACTGATACCAGAGGATAACGTAAGGTAATAACCTGCAAATGATTCTATAGTTGTAAACGTCTGTCTGCATATTTTATGTGTATATATGCAAACATGTACATATATACAGAGTAAATATACACGAGTATATATACTATGTGTGGGTAAATAGGGATGTGTGTGTGTGTGTGTGTGTGTGTGTGTGTGTGTGTGTGTACAGGCACACACATATATAAGAGGACCCAAAAATCTCATAATTATTTTTTGGAAGGCAGGATCCTTTTTAAAAAAAAGTTATTTTTAGTTTAAAGATGTGGGTACAATTCAGGGTTATATATGGTATATACCTATACAAATGGTCATTTAAGTACACTTGAAATTTGTCCTCTAGACCAAATGGTCAACCAAATTTTTATCTGGAAGTTTTCAGAAGGTTGTGCCACAATTTGAGGAAGAAACGTCCCGAGTTGTGGCAAACAGGTGACTGGTTCTTCTACCATGACAATGCACCTGCCCACAATGCACTGAGTGTTCAGCAGTTTTTGACCCAAAACAGCATGACATTTGTCCCCCACCCTCCCTCTTCACCCGATCTCGTCCCAAGCAACTTGTTTTTGATTCCCCAGATGAGAAAAAGTCCTCAAAGGGAAACATTTTGCCGATGTGGAAGAGGTGAAATAAAAAAATGGCAGAAGCACTAAAAGTCATCAAAATTGATGAGCTCAAAATTTGTTTTAAGCAGCAAAAAAAGTATCTGGATAGGGGTACTGCATCAAATGGAGAGTACTCTGAAGGTGACTGAAGTGTAAACATGTAAGAATAAATACACCATTCTTTATAAATAAATTATGGGGTTTTTTGGGTCACTCACATATATATATACATGTGCGTGTTTAAATATAAGCACACACATAAATATACACACACAGTCATGCATCACTTAAGGAGAATGAGATTTCACTGTTGTGTGAACATCACAGAGTATACTTACACAAACCTAGCCTACTACACACCTACACTATACACTATATACACTAGCCTACTTCACACCTACACTATACACTATATGGTATAGCCCATTGCTCCTGGGCTACAAACCTGTACAGCATTTGACTGTACTGAATACTACAGACGACTGTACTGTATACTACAGACAACTGTAACATAATAAGTACTGGTGTAACTAAACACAGAAAAAATACAGTAAAAATGTAGTATTAAAATCTTATTAGACCATGTATATATGCAGGCCCTCCCTGACCGAAACATTATGCAGCGCATTCATAAGATATGAAATTTCTTATTTTAAACTTTCTTAAGAAATTTGTTTGAAGAGAATGTTTTGAATTAATATATAGCGTTTGTATCTTCATATATAAAATTTATAAATTCTGCATCTTTGTTCAATATATGTAGATAAATTGATACAATTAATATAAACTACCTGAAGTGTTGTTTCTAACAGCTCGATGGTTTTGATTTTTTATCTATGTGTGTGTGTGTGTGTGTGTGTGTGTGTGTGTGTGTGTGTGTGTAATGTGGTCCTTGTAACAGAAAATATCTTGATTAAAATACATTTGATAAAATGGGCTGACTTTTACTTACTGGTGTTTGCTGGTTTAGTTAGTGAAAATGTGCAATAATTCCCTTTGGTAAACGCTTACCATATAACTGTATATACTAATCTGCTTTTAAGAAAATGTGATAGATGACAGTTCATATTAAGCAAACGGGCTGTACAATAATTATAATTATCTAAAAGGATTCTTATGTCTGCAAAGGATTCTCTACAAAATTCCTGTAAGTGTTAAATGTCTCAATGATTAAAAACTAAAATAACTTGCAAAAGCCTGATATAATGAAAACATTTCTAAATATAACTTTCAAAGATTAAGATAGTGACAATGACCTTTATTATCATAATTATTTCTTAAACAGAAGTCATAGAATTTTTTAGTTTTTGGAAAAAAGTATTCTAAAGTTTCAAGAATATCTACTGTCGAAGAAATCTCTTCAATAAGGAATGAAGTGACATATGATCTTTACTTAAGAGTTCCAGATCAGGTAAATTCCTACTACCAGAACAAACAACAATTTTATTTGGTTTTAAGTCAGTTTCTTTTTTCCTTCTTTTTCCAATGCCAGCAGAAAAGTATAAAGTCATTTTCTTTTATTTCTCCAGAGTAAACCTAGCTCATGAAAAGGTCACAAGCAAAAATCCTTAGGGTATAGTGGGAGCTACATAAGGTCGCACATCACTTTATTTTTATTAAATTTGAAAATTATTTTCTGTGGAACATTTGGTGTTAATAGAAAAAAACTGATTCCTCGTATATTCTCTGATTGCTGAGAAGCAGAGACCCTGAGTAAAGACATCAAACGGGCATTCTTTTCTACCACAACCAATATGTTAAAGTGTTTAAGAAGTATGAAGGTAGGGAGCAACATAGTCTCAAATCTATTGTCAGTTTAATACTATCTACCTTGCTTTGAAACGCAGCACAGACCTTTAGACAAGTGGTTACTGTAAGATGAATGCTATACAAATAATAAGTGCATTTCAAAGGCCTCTGACCTCATTAACATACCATAATTTGAGAAGAAGGATGTGGTGAATGAAAGCCACTGGCTCTAACAGTCTGTTAGTTTCTGATTAACAAAACTTAAAACTTCAGGGAAAAAAACCCCAAAAAACAAAAACCAAATCACCCCAATACTCACTGGAGAGAGAGAGCCCTACCTTCTTAGGGGATTTAACACAGTAGAGATATGCTTTTGTTCAAATACATCTTCACAGCCTGTCCATTTAATCTGACCCTTACAGAGGGCGGCCTTTCTACTTTTGTGGCATCCTTTACTGTTTCATTTAGTGGGATAATAGGTTAATTTAGAAAGTTGACCAAAAAAAAGCACTTTCTTTAGTTTTCAAGGCTCTGGGTTTCAGAATGTGAAGTCATTTATCCCTCTCAACAGGATTAAATACCTTTTCTTCTAAAAAAAAAAAAAACAGTATTTAGAAGAAAAATGAACCCTATTTTTAATATTTCCAATTCTGACTTTGGCAGCTTCTTTTCAAGAATAAAGTGCTAGATACCAGTTCCAAGATTTTAACATTTCTTTTGAGCATAACAAAAACCACCAAATAATTCACAATCATTCTTTTCTGTTTATTCAAAATAAACCTTTTGAAATTAAATTGAAGGGCTGGAATAAACGCTTTAAGATTTAGAAAGCAAAACTACAGATATTTCATTTTTAATTCGGAAATCTGGATAGGTAGCCAGGGCAAGCATTAGCACTCTTTAATATGAAAGGTTAAGTGACTTGCACAAGGGCTTGCAGCTAGCTAAGTGGTTACACAGAAGTTAAAATCTAATCCACATAAACTTCACTTTCTTGAGAATAACATCCTATCAAAGGAAATAGCATTTTTGCTATACAACTTAGAATGCTTTTCTGCATGCAAAATTCCTTTGTTTTGCTGACTGATGCACAAATATCAATGACAAGTATGTGTTTATATTAATGTTATAGAAGCAAGTGACACAGGTGAAGAGTGGGTTTATTCTCCTTTACGTTTTCATTTTTATCTTATCCTTCATTTCCTTACTAGAAAAATCAGGCACATGCCATCTTTAAAAGCTGGCTAGGAATGTAGGTCACTGGAAGCAGTACTGAGCCTTGGCATGTTTTTTCTTAGTCTTTTTAGATTGCCAAAGAAGCTCTAACTGTAGCTGCCAGAGGAAAACTTAGAATTTTAAATGAGCTCTCACAGTAGCCAGGAGGGAAAAAAAAGAGTGAAACTCTGGGGTCAGACAGCACATTTCCGGCTCAACTAGCACTTCAGAGTAGTCAACACCAAAAAGTGTCTAGATGCCTGATGAGTTTCTAAACAAACAAAATGCTGTCAAATAAAATGATGGGAACATATTCTGATTATAGCTCTGCCTTGAAAGGGCTCTTCTAATGGTTGTGCTTATACTATAGACACACACACACAAAAGTAGACAGCGCTAAAATAGTTTCAAGAAAATACAATAAATATTATTAAACAGTCTAGAAAAAGTAAAAATGTGTGGAAAAATATTATGCATAAGGTATTGAGTATGCATAAAGCTTGCAAAGTAGAATAAAAGAGGGGCAGAAAATCATTTTATGTATTTATAATGTGATATACTGTATTAGCTTTGCTCTGAATCATGACAAGATTACAACTTTGGAGATGAATAAAACATTCAATAGTATATCTGGGCAACCAAAGGTTGTTTATTTAACTTTGGTCTTATAGCTGTCCTATTTTTGGCAGAACTAAGAAAACAAGGGTTGGTTCTGAGATATTTTGGTATTCTATTCACTCAGAAAGACCAGACCATACTACAATGTAGTAAGAGCAGACAAATGACCACTCACTGGTTTCAGACTTCTAATTTTTTTCTATAATTAGTAAATAAAAGATGGATGGTGAACATAGACTATTTAATCTTGATACCAAATTGACAGAAGTAAAAGAAAATTTTATTAACAGTAATTCAAATTTTACATTGTTTAAATTAATTCTAAATTGCCTAATATCTTTGATCTTCTCAATAAAACCAAAGAAGGAAATACAGCAAAAGATATAGAGTACAATGAATCAGATCTTACCAAAAAAGCTCAACATATGGGTAAAAGTCTGATATTTTTAGATAAAAAATAATGCCTTCATATTATTAAGATATGATTTTAATTGTTACTCATGAACCTTAAGTTCTAAAGATGTGAAATTTTACATATTATTTTATCACTTAATTACCAAATATCCTGCTACTATCTTAATTCATCAAATATGATATTTACTTTTAAAGAATTGTTACTTTTTCTGTGACTTACAATTTTATATGCAGTGAGTATCCCTTTTCAACTATAAAGTAATTTTTAGATATTAAGTACAGAAAGTTTCTCTTTAATTGATTTTAAATTTGAACTATTTAATTTTACATTTGATGTTAAAAGATTATATACTATAACCTCTTAGTAAACATCAAGGTAATTATAACATGCTAGTAACCATGTACTTATCCTGAGTATGTATGATTAAAAATACAACTTTTAATCTTGTTTACAGCATCCTAGCCACCCACTTTGTTTGAATTGTGGCTGATGCTGGACAGTGCATATTGGATATAACAGATAATGTAAAAAGCTAATGCAACAAGGCAAGAATTCATCTTTTGTTTTAGATACTAGATATTTCTTCCTGCAGGACTATTAGCTAACTGGTATGTCATCACTAGCTAATATTCAAATTAAATTTTGAAACTGACCTTGTTATATTAGGAAATAGCATTTAAATATAGTTCTGAAAATCATTTTATTTTCTCTAATTCTACATAAATATTATCTCATTACATGATTAAAAATTATGAAAAGGATATAATATAAACATCTTAACATCTTCAAGCTCTACAGAAAGGCTTATGTGTGCCTGTCTGTATATAATTTTTTATTTCATGGAACGCATCTACTGATAAATGGTTAAATCTTTTCACTTAAAAATGCAATTTTTAATATTTTATAAAACATTCCATAGAAAGTGTTCATGGAGAATACTCATTACTACATTTGAGATGATTAAGAAACTTCCTTTAGATAAAAAGTTAACTGAAAAATACCACATGTGCTTCTAAATGCTTTAACAGACCGAGCACATTGGCTCATGCCTGCAATGCCTGTTTGGGAGGCCCAGACAGGAGGATCGCTTGAGCCCAGGAGTTCAAAATCAGCCTAGGCAACAAACATTGTGAGAGCTTATCTCTACAAAAAAAATCAAAAAATTAGTCGGGCATGGTGGTACAGGCCTTTAGTCCCAGCTGCTAGAGAGGCTGAAGTGGAAGGATCACCTGACCCTAAGAGCTTGGGTTTGCAGTGAGTTGCTGACTGTGCCACTACACTCCAGCCTAGGCGAGTGAGACCCTTGCTCAAAAAAAAAAAAAAAAAAGCTTTAACAACATCATGTATATTGTTCTCTAGGATTTTCTAAGGGGTGTAATTTTTCAGTGTTACATCTTAGTGCCGACTTCCTGAAGGAGCTTTGACTACAACAGGCATGAATATGTTTTCAAAGGATGATGGATAAATTGCTGGGTGGTTATATAATATATCTTAGCAGCTGATGGGGCTTTTTTATCCTTTACTTGTCTTTTAGTTATACATAGTTTTAAGATAATTATGGTCTATAAGATTGTCTTTTCCCTTTACTTGTACCAGAAATATTTGTCTTGCTTATAGGTTCTAGAAATTTCCAATCATAGATCATAAAATTAAAACTAAGTAAATATACCATTTCGCCCCCTGTATCTCTAAACACTTGGTTTTGGTCATTTACTGTTGGACTAGTTGATGAAAATGAAGTTTTAAGTATAACTATAGTTGAGTTAAATGTACTGAAATTCTTGCTGAATATTATTTTAAAACATACTTATCTATATTATTATTGAACATCATACTTTAAATTTTAAAAAATTGGTTCATTCTTCTCAAAGACATGCTAGATATGCCTTTGCACTGAATATAATTTAAATTTTTATAACTATACTTTTCTAATTCAGTGTATTCTAAGCATTTATCAATAATAACTAGACCATGTTAAATATGTATATGCCAAAACAATATTTTTTGTACATTTTCATAGAAAAATAAGAATGGCAAGCTATTCTTTTAAATCAAATACTGCTTTAGTATTCCATATCAAACATGTAAGAAATATAGAATGACAAGATTAAAAATTTTAAATATATTACTGTCGGGTGAAGAAGACTATTAGTTTAAAAGTCAGATACATTTTCAGAGTAGAGCTGTATGAATAAGAACATAAAATTAAATAGTTTAAAAATAAATTACTAGCCGGGCTCGGTGGATCAGCCTGTAATCCCGTGCTTTGGGAGGCTGAAGTGAGTGGATTGCCTGAGTCTGCGGGTTCGAGACCCGCCTGGGCAACTTGGCAAGACCTCATCTCTACAATAAAAATCAAAAAAATTAGACGGGCATGGTAGCGTGCGCCTGTAGTTCCAGCTACTTGGAAGGTTGAGGTGGAAGGATCACTGGAGCCCAGCAGGTCGAGGCTGCAGTGACCGGGAGCGTGCCACTGCACTCCAGTCTAGTCGACAGAGTGAGACTCCAAATCAAAAAAAAAAAAAAAAAAAATTACTAAATACATTTATTAATTTAGGGGAATGTTCACTGTGTAGATTATTCAGCATAGAAGAGCTTTGACTACTTAAATATTGATTTATATAAGCAGCATTACTTCAAAGCAAATAATGGCATTAAAAGCAAAGGAGATTCATTTTTTCCTAGAGATCGCACATTCAACTTTATGGTTAATTTAATATTTAACTTCATTGACTATATTATTGATATATACTCAATTGTCAAGTAAAGCAAACTTGTGAATTAAATAAAAACAAAGAGTTCTAGGTTATTCATAAAAAGAAAGATAGAAAAAAATTTCAAATACATCATCAAATAAGCAAAGCTACACAGAGTAAATCTAATGCTTAAGAGAATTAGGTTTTTTGGCAGCAATTATAAAATCCTTGCTAATACATCCTAAGTATACAAAATAAAATGAAATGGAGATGATGACACTAAACACATTTTTTAGTTCAAAACCCCTGTGTTAGAGAGTAGAGTGGTAGTTGTCAGGTGTTGGAGGGTGGAGGAAATGTGATGTCGGTCAAACAATATAAGAAGAGTAAGTTCTGGAGATCTAATGTACAGCATGGTGACTGCAGTTAATAATATTTTACTGCATATTTAAAATTCTATACAAGAGTAGATTCAAACTGTTTTCACTATTCCAAAAATGATAACAATGATGGATATGTTAGTCAATTAGCTTGACTGTGGTAATCATTTCATAATATATACATATATTAAATAATCTCAATGTATACCCACATACATATAATCTCTGTCAATTATACCTTAATAAAGCTAAGGAGGGAGGTGGAAAAAATCAATAAATTTAAAATGAAACAAAATGAAAAACAATTTATACTACTCTAGAGCAAGAAAATCCTTGAAGTCATTAAAAATTGTATGCGTTAACTCTAGAAAAACAGAATCAATAGAGTATGTGCGCAAACAAAGAGATTTACTTTAAGACACTGGCTTATGCAATTATGAAGGTGGACAAATTCCAAGACCTGTCGGGTAGCCTGGCAGGTTGGAGAAGCAGGGAAGTTAACAATTTAGTTCTAATCCAGGTCCATGGGTGAGATCCAGGAGAACCAAAGGTGCAGTTCCAATCCAAAGGCTAGCAGGCTCAAGACCCAGGAAAATTTGATGCTTCAGTTAGAGTGAGATGGCAGGAAAAAGCCAATGTTAAAGTTCAAAGGCAGTCAGTCAGGCATAAAAAACATCTATTCTTTGGGGACGGGTCCATTTATTGAATGACACTCACTCATATTATGGAGGGAAGTCTACTTAGTCTACCAAACCAAATGTTAATTTCTTCCATAAACATTCTCACAGGAACAACTGCAATAATACTATACCAAAAATCTGGGCACATGTGGTATAGTCAGGTTGACACAAAAAACTAACCATCACAAAGATCTTATAATTATATTACTTCCTTATACTATTCATATACATTAATTATTCATTTGTCTATCTGCTGAAATATGGAATAGAATACAGCAATGAATAAACAGAAAAGACTGCTCTCATGAGGAAGAAACAGTAAACAAATACAGAAAAATAAATTATAAAGTACATCAGGTGATGGTAAGGCTGTGGAAAAAATAAGGCACACAAGAGTAATAGAAGATTGGGGAGTTGGTTAGGCCCTGCAGAGACAGCAACATTTGACAAACTTTTGAGAAGCAAAACAGCTCTTGGCAAAGGGAATTGCAATGTCAACGGCTCTAATTTTAGGGCATGCATAGCAGGCAAGGTAATTCATGTAAATAGAATAAAGTTAGTAGGAAATATTAAGTAATGAGGTCAGACAGGTAATGGGGAGGTGAGAGCATACTAGCTAGGGCTTTGAAAACCATCATAAGGTCTGTGGTCTTTGTCTTCTGGAGCGTTTTGATTAGATGAGTGACATGATCTGACTAACATTTGAAGACGGTCACTGAATATTATGACGACATGAAACTGAAGAGAAGCAAAGGTAGAAAGAAGCAGGAAAGCCAAGAAATAAATAACCTAGGTTTAATGTGCTCATATTTTGGTTATTTTGGGATATATTTGGATTTCCTAAGAAACTAGGTGATAAGCGAAAGAAGAGTTAAAGATGAATCCTTATTTTTAGGCTTCGACATATATAACATTGAGTTGCCATTAGTTGAGATGGGAAAGGCTGAAAAAGAAACAGGTTTGGGAAGAGCAGTTCAGGCTTTTTGTTTCAGAACACATAAAGTTTGAGATCACCAACAGACAGAAGTAAGATGTGTATTAAACAGTTGGATCTACAACTGTAGGCAGCTGGATGTAGAGTAGGCAGCAGGAGATCTAAGTAGGTCCAGGTAGATATGCAAATTTGAAAGTCATCAGGAGA
Organism: Carlito syrichta; assembly: GCF_000164805.1. Taxonomy (NCBI): domain Eukaryota; kingdom Metazoa; phylum Chordata; class Mammalia; order Primates; family Tarsiidae; genus Carlito; species Carlito syrichta. Next base: position 218,545 of record NW_007247393.1, read on the forward strand.
GTCATAGTATTGACATCCTTGGGACAGGATGTGATCAGCAAGAGAATAAGGACAGAAAAGAAAAGAGTTATAATGACGGAGTCCTGGGACACTCCAATATTAAAATTTTGAGTAAGAATGAGAAAAAATGACTAGCGATGTAGTCACCAAGAAAACATATTAACCTGGAAACTAAGGTAAGAAAGTGTGTCAAGGAAGAGCGATCAATGACATCAAGTGCTATTGATGGGAAATTTAGACAAGGCCTCAGGATTTACCATAAAAATATACCATCGTCTAAAATTTTATCTACATCAGAATTGCTAGTGAAACCAAAGTAAAGAACTTTGAAGAGTATTTTTGCTTTTGTTTTGTTTATGTTTTTACTAGATTACAAATCTGTAATCTAGTAAATACATACATACATACATACATACATACACAAAATTAGTCCCATATCTCTTACTTATAAAACTGGCCCATTTTAAGTTCGGAAGACTTTCACAAGGTCAAGTGTTATCTTATTTCATAAGAGGAAGTAATGCGCAAAAAAGTTGCTGAAATTATTCTAAAAACACCAGAATGGGGTCCTAAATACTATGCATTTACTAACTCTGAAATTTTATGTATGTATGTATGTATGTGTGTGTGTATGTATGTATGTATGTATGTATGTATTTAGGAAATAGCTTTATTGAGATATAACAAAAACATAATAAACTGCCCAAGGGTCTTGAAAATGTTCAAGGTAAATGCATTTTATGAAAAAAATTGCATAAATTCCAAATTTTCTTTGTGCACCAAAATAATTTAACACTAACTTGTCTGAAAAGGGTCTAGCTTGAGGCACTCAAAAGCCTACAACACTGGTTTGAAAAGGAACCCTAGTAAAGCAATATTAATTCTACTAACATCGAAGCAAGAACAAAATTTGTGGTGAAGCTTAGGTAAAAGAATGGTAAAATCACTACAAATGTTTTAAGAAAAGTTTGTAGGGACAATGTCCCAAAGAAACCAGCAGTTTAAAAATAGATCATTCATGATATTGCAGATGCAGTCCTCAGTGGTAGACTATTCACATCAATTTGTGGGGAAAAAGTTCATCTTACTTGTGCCCTAACTGAAAAAGACTGACTATTAACAGCAGAAACAACAGCCAACACCATAGACATCTCAATTAGTTCAGCTTACAATTCTGACTGAAAAATTTAAGTTGCACAAACTTTCCACTTAATGGGTGTCAAAACCGTTGTGACCACATCAGCTGCAGACAAAAACAGAGCTCTCAATGGAAATTTTAAGCATGTGGGATCATGATACTGAAGCATTTCATACAAAAATTGTAACAGGAGAAGAAACATGGCTTTACCAGCAAAATCCTGAAGAAAAAGTACAATCAGGCCAGGCTCGGTGGCTCAGCCTGTAATCCCGCGCCTTTGGGAGACTGAGGTGAGTGGATTGCCTGAGCCTGCGGGTTCGAGACCCACCTGGGCAGTGAGACCTCATCTCTACAATAAATCAAAAAATCAGCTGGGCATGGTAGCACATGCCTGTAATTCCCGGCTACTTGGAAA
>NW_007247393.1:220118-271916 GCF_000164805.1 Carlito syrichta
AGGCTGTGGTGGCTGGAGAGCGGCCACTGCACTCCAGTCTGGGCAACAGAGTGAGACTCCAACTCAAAAAAAAAAAAAAAAAAAAGAAAAAGTACAATCAAAACAATGGCTACAAAGAGATGAAAGTGGTTCAGTCGAAGTATAACTGGACCAGTGAAAAGCAAAGGTCATGGCACCCGTTTTGTGGAATGCTCAAGGTATTTTGCTTATTGACTTTCTGGAGGGCCAAGGAACAATAACATCTGCTTATTATGAGAGTGTTTTGAGAAAGTCAGCCAAAGCTTTAGCAGAAAAATGTCCAGAAATCTTGACCACTGAGTCTTTGTCCACCATGATAATGTTCCTGCTATATATAAATTTAATATTTTGTATAGTACAAGTCTGGTACTGGTTAGTTCAGATTTTAACATCTGAAAAAAGACTCTATTTTGCTTTCATGTAAAAACAACCTTTTTAACAATGTAAAATCAAAATCATCATTGTTTATGAAAGATACTTTTGCTGGGTATAGAATTCTGAATTGAAAGGTTTTTTTTGTTTGTTTGTTTTTTTAATTTCAGTATGTTAAAGACTACTCCATGATTTTCTGGCTTGCACTGATTATAACTGAAAGTCTGTTGTCATCTTTCTCTTTGATCCTGTCCATGTAATGTGTTTTTTACCTCTGGTCACTTTCAAGACTTTCCCTTCATAAATTGTTTCAAGAAATTTGATTATAATGTGGTTTAATGTTGTTTTCTTCAAGACTTTTGAGGTTTGCTTAACTTCAGTATTTTGCCAAGCACCTCACAATTGTGGGTATATACTTTTCATTATTTTTGGAACATTTTCATCCCTTATTTCTTCAAATATTTGTTCTGTGCCACCCCTTCTCCCACCATGGAGTTTAACCACATACTAGGACACTTTAAGTTAATCTTATAGTTCAATTATGCAATATATTTTTAAAGTCTATTTTCTATGTTTTATTTTGTATAATTTAAAATGCTGTCTGGAAGTTTACTAATCTTTTCTTTCCCACTGTCTAATCTACTTTAATACCTCAAGTGTATTTGTCAATGCGGACACTGTAGTTTTCATCTCTATAAGTTCAATCTGTGTTTATATTTATATGTCCCATGTTTTTATTTTACATGTTCAATCTTCTCTCTAGCTTATTAAATATTTAGGATATAGTTATAATAAAACTTATGCTAAGAGATTTGTCTACCATCTGTGTCATTTCTTTTTTGTTTTAATGGACTTCTCTCCCTATCTTAAATTATGTTTTCTGGCTTCTACTAAGTTTTAATTAGATACCAGACATTGCATATTTTATTCTGTAGGGTGTTCAAGTAGTTTTGTACTGCTATATTTTTAGCTTTGAAGTTACTTGAAAACAGTTGATTACTTCAGGCCTGATGTTTAAGCTTTATTAGACAGAACCAGAACAGTATTTATAATCTGGAGGTAGTTCTGCCTATTACCTATGCAAAACTCTTCTAAATACTCGATCCGATGTCCCATGAATTATGAGATTTTTCACTATGAAAATGGGCATTATTCTTGGCCCTCAGAATTTTCCAGGTAATTCTTCCTCTAGTCTCTGGTAGTTTCCTCACGTGCATGAAAAGATGAGTATGCACTGAAGACAACAGGGACACTCTGTGCAGATCTCCAAAACTCACTCTATGTGCAGCTCTACCCTTTTGGGTAGTCCATCTTGTAAGTCTAATTTTCTTGACCTTCCTGCACTCCTAATCCTGTCTCATAGGTTTGTCTTATCCCAAGTTCCTCCTCCTTGCACTAGCAAAACCATAGGACTAGGGAAATCACAGGATTCACCTTCTTTGCTTTGTGTTATCTTAGGAACTATTATCCTTCATTGTCTGATGTTTGATGTTGTAAAAACTGTTTTTTCATATATCTTGTGCTGTTTCTTTAGTTGTTTCAGGCATGAGAAGAAATCTGGTTCTTACAAACCTGTCTTGGTCAGATACTTGCAACTTGGCTACAGATGGTTCAACTTTCTAAGACTGTATTTTTTTTTTTTTTTACTCTAGTTTTACACTTTTTCTCCTACAATATAAAATTCTTCTATGAGTAAATGTTTGCAGAACCTAATTACTTGCACATATGACTAAATATAAAAAGCTTAATAAAAAGTATTATTTCTTTTATAACTTCAAAACTCCTTCATACAATCTAAAGAGGGACATGTAAAGTACATGGAGATGTTTAATATTAACTTGTACAAATTCAAGGTACCTAAGATGTCAGAAATTAGTTAAATCAAAATGCCGTTCTCTAAAGGAAATTGAGTAAGTATATACAATAGATTTTAACGTCAGTTATCAGGGTTGGAGGAGGCAAGGAAGAAAAATAAAACATTTTGTTCAATACAGCATATATAGGTCTTTCAGCTTCTGGTCTGGTGAAATGTTTCTATGATGGCTATAAAGGTGCAGCTTAGTGTACTGCAGAACATCTATGAAGAACCTATATGGCTTCCTAACAACGAATGTGGTCTTTACGCCACTGCTACTAATAAGTGAAGTACTACCCAAAAACTGGTCAAGATGATTAAAGCCAGAGAAAAGAGCAAAAGAAGAAATAAAACTTCAAGAAAATATTGCAAAACTAAACAACAAAAAAAAAAAAAAAAAAAAAAATCAAGGATAGGCCCTACAACCAGAAGAAAATAAATTATACATAGGTTCATGTCTTGAATTTTATAAGTGTTCTTAATATACAAAGCCTGATCCACATGAAAGAATTATGTTAGTTTTGACCTTCATATTATAGTAACTTTTATACTTGTGTGTAGAAGTTTGCTGACAGATATCTCATATTAGTATTTATTCTGCTAAAAATTCCTTAGAAAGGATTTACTCATATGATGTTTTGCAGACTATGTACTAAAATAAAAATATCCTATGGGAAAATGACTTTAAATTGTAAGTCAAATAATGGCTTAAATTGCTTGATTTGTTCTGGATAAAGGAATTAAGAATTCTAAGTCAGAAATGTCCTCTCTGAGGTAAAAGTGTGCTTTTGCTTAAAAAAGATTCAGTACATTAAAGATATTTTATCATAAAAAAGAATCACTTGTGGCATTCTCAAAGCAAAACAATGTTAATCCATGAGTACTTCTAATTTCTAATTCTTTCTTCTGGTTGATATCTTTGGCATATTAGTAATATAGTTATCAGATATCTTGTAGTGGTTTTTCATTCTCTAATTTTTTTCAGAGTTTTCTTATTATCATGACAATGTAGAATACTACCTACTGGATACAACAATTTTTGTACGTATAAGCTTTTTGATTTCCTTAGATATATTTAGAATTAAACTATGATTTAAAGCTGGCAGTACAAATTTTAAAAACTGTAGTGCCTAGGCCGAGGTGAAAGGATTGTCTGAGCCCAGGGGTTCGAGACTAGCCTGGGCAACTTGGCAAGATTTCATTTCTACAATAAATTAAAAAATGAGCTGGGTGTAGTGGTGCATACCTGCAGTCCTGGCTTCTTGGAAGGCTGAAGTGGAAGGATCGCCTGAGTCCAGCAGGTCGAGGCTGCTGTGGCTGTGAGCATGCCACTGCTCTCCAGCCTGGGCGACAGAGTGAGACTCTAACTCAAAAAACTCCACAAAAAACAAAACTGTAGTTCCTTGGAACCACAACTGTTTCTTCATGTGCTAAGTGGAAGTGTAAAATATTAAAAATGCCTTACCAGTGAACTTGATGATTATATAGATGCCATTTTTAGTTTTTATTTCATTATTTGTTTTAACTCATATGTTAGTGATTGCTTTCATCTAATAGTTTCAAGGTAAATATTAAAATTTCGAGTTTCTTTTAAGGAATTCTTAAAGGTAACAGTTAAGTCATATTTTGTTAGTAGTACAGAAAGGCTTAGACTTTGGAAAATCTGCTTTGGCACAGTAGTAGTTGGAATGAAAATAGATTAATAATGTCAAAATGAGAATGTTATAATTAGAAGTAAAGAATTAAAGTCTATCTCTCCTTTTTCAGTGAGTAACATAAAACAAAGTTTTTTGCTATTAGGCATGACTTCTATAAATTCCTGGTCCAATAATTTCATTTGGTGTCAGTTTTTAATAGCTTATTAATATTTCGCCACCTGATATAAATTGTAAGTTAAAAAATTACATAAGAACACAAACTTAAAATGAAACTATGTTCAAAAAGACTTGGTATTTTTTATTGAGAAAAATTTATGCATGGTCTCATTAATGTACTTAAATATAGTTTGTATATATACACATATAGTTTACATATATAAAGAATATTTTTTCATGAAACGTTCAAAATGCAATATTGCATTAGTATATTCTATACCTGTAAAAGGTCAGCAGGGTCTTCTTTAGCAGATGCGACCAACAAAGTATGCCCACTGACGATTCCCTCTGCCAGGAAATACTTGAAGAGCAAAGGTGAGTAAATATTATATTTATCCTCTTCTGCAAAACAAAACAAAAATATATATATATGGTCAGAATCCTATCATATAGCAAGCACACTCATGTGTTTTTACAATTTTTTTTCCTTAAAGCAAGTATGTGATGTAGGGTAGTAACTACTTTTCTGAAGGCACAGTTAGGTGGGCTAAGAGTTGACAGGATAGTCAATGAGCCAGGTGTGGTGGCTCACGCCTGTAATCTCAGCATTTAGGAAGGCCAAGGCAAAAGGAGGACTGCTTGAGTCTAGGAGTTCAAGATCAGTCTGGGCAACAGGAGACCTCATTTCTACAAAAAAAGAAAAAATAAGCTGGGCTTGGTGGCACATGCTTGTAGTCCCAGTTACTCAAGAGGCTGAGGAGGAAGGATCTCCTGAGCCCAAGTGGTCACAGCTGCGGTGAGCCATGATCATGCCACTACATTCCAGCCTGGATGACAGAGTGAGATTCTGGTTCAAAAAAATATATAAAATAAAAAACAAAACAAGATGGTCAATGAGAAGTAGGTACTTTAATAGAGACTTCCTGATTCTGCAACTTTTATACCACTCTGACATCCACAAAATTTAGAGGGTTTTGTGTGATTACAATATCAAAGAAATTTGACACTTTTTTCTTTACTAAGATGCAGGCATTTCCTCAGACACAGCACATCTAAAATAGTCATTATTATCCACCAACCAGTCTGTAAACTCATACCTCATTTCTTTGTAACAATACTTAAGCACTTAATATATACAGCTTGATTAATAACATCCATAAAATTTGCAAAAATAATATTAATCCTGCATTCGCGTTTTGGGTTTGAAATCTAACAATAATTTAAAATAGATTTTAATTTGATAGAATTCCTACATTTGTACTAAATGTTTTCCTGGTAAACAGTCCTTTTGCTTTTTATTACTCCCTCATCCCTTCCTCGTTCTGAGTTTTAATGATTAAATGATGAATCATGAGAATTGTTAGGTAAAAACATCTTATATTTTTGAGATTTTGTTATGTAATAAAAATAGCTTCAGTTTATCTTTGTTCTCTAAATACTGATATTAAACTAGGGGACTACGTTTTTATATCAGCTTTCTTTCCTTAATAGTTTGAAGACAACACAAAGACGAGACAGGTAAATTTACTGCATTGTCTAAAAAAGGTGGTAGCTGTTATTAATTTACTCTACAAATATTAACTGAATTCATATACTATACCAAGGCATTATTAATATTTGTAAAAATCATACTACTGACAATAATCCTAAGGAAGTTTGAACTAGTGGAAATATCAGCAGGAAATCATTGTGCAAAACCTCCTGCAGCTATAATTATAACACTAGCTATGTGAAGGCTCTAGAAAGCAATAAAGGCAGGCAACAACCATACCCGAGTTTCCTTCTGAAAGGCAGTGAACTTAACATGTAAGAATTTCACGTTTGTGGGGTTTTCTGCCTAAGAATGTTCCAAGTTTCTCTTAGCTCTGGCAGCACAAAATCATATGCTTTCGAGCTTGAGGTGGAGGAATAGACTCAGGGTTGTCAAAAAATTTTGGAGGAAAATTCTGAAAGTTAGAGCATTCCAGAAGGATTGAAACCCTAAAATATGATGATCAGCTGTGCCCAAATCGCTGGCTGAACACTAAGCTAAGCATGAGTGGGAGGAAGAAACAGCAGGCAGAAAAGATCTCACAGGATACAGTTAAAAGACATTAATTAAATCACATGAGAATCACAAGTTTGCTACGCCTTTGAAGATATTCATTTTCCAATTTGAGAATAGCTTGGACTGTAGAAAAGTGAAGTTTTATTGACTTGTCAGAATTCAGGACTGAGAATCAGAGAAGCCCTAAAATCTGACTATAAATTCCATTCAAATGTTTAGCTGGCTGCTAAACTATGTGACTGTAGAGGAGAATCCTAAGAGTAGGCTCGAAAGGTAACATCCGAAAGCTAGAAAAATTAAACAGAGATAGTGTTTTCTGCATAGTATAATAATTAACATAAGTCAAGACAAGTTAACTGCCTATTAAAGCAAAATACCAGAAATCCTCAGAAAAAAACTTAATGGAACTGTTACTACAATGCATTATTATGTGCAGTTTTCAACCCAAAATTACTGAGTATTACTCATACTAAAACACTGCCTGCAGAACTGACTCCAAATGGACTCAGAAGTTCAATTGAGCAGAAGATGACTTTAAGGCAGCTATTAAAAATATCTTCAAAAGCATCAAAGGAAAATGCACCCAAAGTGTTAAAGAGAAATATGGTATCAATAAACCAATGCTAATCCAAAAAACAAGTCTCAACAGATTTCAAAATATTAACATCCTTACAGAGTATATTGTCAAACTACAATGTAATAAAGTTAGAAATCAATAAGTATCTAGAAAAATTCCAAAAACCTGGAAATCAAAGCACACGTTTCTAACAGTGGATCAAAAATATATAAAAAAGGGAAATCAGAAGATATTTTGAACTAAATAATTACTGAAATATAGTACGTAAAAAGTTTTTGGGAACAGCTAAAGCAGATCTAAGAAGATAATCTATAGCTTTAAATGTTTAATTATAAAAAAAGAAAGATCTAAATAATGATCAAAGCTTTCATTTTAAACAGCTCAACAAATAAGTTCAGGTAAAATTTAGAAAAGAAAAACTGGACACCCCCCTCCCCCACCAAAAAGGAGAAAGAAAACCCAATGGCACTAAAAACTGGTTTTATAAAACAATAATAAAATTGATAAACCTTGGGTTAGGCTGATAACGAATAAAAAGAAATGAGTCACAAATTATCAATATTGGAAATAAATTAGGGAATTTCACTAAAGATATTACAGACATTGAAAGCATTAAAATAAGTACTATGAACAACTTTATGTTAAAAATATTTCACAACTAGCCAGACATGGTAGCACAAGTCTGTAATCCCAGCTATTCACAAGACTGAGATATGAGAATTGTCCGAATTCAGGAGTTCAAAGTCAGCTTGGGCCACATGGCCAGGACTCCATCAAAATATTTTTAAAATAACATTTAAAATTTAAAAAAAACTCGCATCTAGAAGAATTGGACAAGCTCCTTGAAGATACAGTTTATCGAATATAATAGAAGAAAAATAGGAAACCAGAATTAAATTCATATTTAAAATTATGCCCCCCACCACACAGTTCAGGTACAGGTAACTTCACTAATAAATTCCAACATTTTAAGGAAGAAACAACACCAGTGCTTACGAAACTCAGTAAAAAAGAAGAGGAAACTTTTTCTAACTCATTTTATAGGCCCATTATTACTCTGATACCAAACCAGATAAAGAGTTTTAAAAAATTGCTGACCATTATTTGCATTATGAAAGTAATTATACCAATCCTATACATACATACGATCCTATACATATCCTATACAAAGGGAAAAGGATGGAAGCACTCCCAAACTCATTTTATTAGGCCATTATCACCCTAATACCAAAACATCACAGAAAAAGAAACAGATTAATATGCCTCATAAACATATGTGAAATTAATTATTCAAATACCATAAAACCAAATTCAGTAATATAAATAATATATAATACAGAATAACCTAGTGGGATTTATCACAGAAATGCCAGTTTGACTTATGATTTGAAAAATCAATGTACTATAATAACATTTAAAAAGTTTATCCAGATAATCATTTTACTAGATACAGAAAAAGCATTTGATAAAATCCAACAGAACTCATAATAAAATTTTTAGTAAACTAGGAATAGAATGAAACCTTTTCAACCTAAAACACAATATCTACAAAAAAAATCTATGGGCAACATCACACTTAATAGTAAGACAGAACACTTTCTCCTGAAATTGGGAACGATGAAAGTATATATACTCTTACCACTTGTAATCAATATTGTACAGGTCTTAGCCGTGTAATCTGCCATGAAAAATAAATGAAAGACATACAGATTGGAAAAGATTTAGTAAAACCATATTTATCTGCAGACAACATTATCACATACTTAGGAAATCTTAAGACATCTACCAAAATGCTATAGTACTAATAAGTACTTATCAAGGTTGCAGTATGAGAAGTCAACACATAAAAACTAATTGTATTTCTACATACTAGTAACAAATGTTGGAAACTTAAATTTTTAAAATTCTTCTTGCAATCAGTTCCAAAAACATGAAATATTTTGGATAAATTTAACAAAATATGTGCATGAACTAACTCTACAGTGAAAAGTACAAAACATTCTGAGACTAAGTAAAGAAAAAAATAAATGGAGAGATCAATGATGTTCATGAGACAGAAGATTTAAGTCTCCAAGTTGATCAATAGATAAAATGGAAATCCAATGAAAATTCAAGTAATCTTTTTGGAGAAATTGATGAGCCAATTCTAAAATTTACAAAGAAATCCAAAGGTCACAGAATGGTCAAACAAACTGGGAAAAGAGCAGTTATAGGACTTGTTTTCTGATTTCAATACTCTCCATAAAGCTACAGCAATCAAGGTAATGTGGAATTTGTGAAAGGATTGAAAAATGGATCCATGGAAAAGAAGAGTTCAGATAACCAGTTTTTGACAAAGGTGGAGAAATAATTGTGTTTTCAACAAATGGTCCTGGAATAATTGAATATCCATATATAAACAACCAAAAAAACCCATAAAAATCTCAATTTTATCTCATACTACATTCAATCAAGAAAAAACAAAAACCTAGAACTTAGTTATCATACTACTATGCAAACATTACTTTGAAATGAATCACAGATAAAAATGTAAAAGACAAAACAATTAGAACTATTAGAAGAAAACAGGGAAAATCTTTGCAAACTTGGAGCAAGCAAAGGTTTTTCTGGATAGGACTTAAAAGCATGAACCACAGTAAAAAGTAATGAATAAATTGAACTTCAACAAAATTAATATTACTTTTGAAAAGAACCATAAAGAAGATAAAAAAAACCAAGCCGCAGAGAGAAAATATTTGCTACAGTTACAGACACAGATACAGACACAGATACACAGACACACAATAGAGTCCTGGTATCCAGCACATAAATTTTTTAAACTTTTATAATTCAGTTAATAACACAAATTGACAATATACAAATGAGCAAAATATTTGAATACAACCTTCACAAAAGAATATACATTAATGGCCAACAAACATATTTAAAATGATGCCAGGTGCAGTGGCTTATACAGGTAATCCCAGCACTTTGGGAGGCCAAGGCAGGAGGATTGCTTGAAGTCAGAATTTGAGACCAGTGTGGGCAACATATCAAGACCCCATCTCTATTAAAAAAAAAAAAAAAAAAAAACCTCAGTGGGCACAGTGGCATATGCCTGTAGTCCCAGCTACTCAGTAGGCTGAGGTGGAAGAAACACTTGAGCCCAGGAGTTTAAGACTGTGGTGAGCTGTGACTATGCCACTGCACTATAGCCTGGGTGACAGAGTGAGACTGACTCAAAAAACAAAAACAAAAGAAAACCTTTGAGAAATCACTATTGCCAGGGGAGGAGGGGGAGGCATGTAACATCACTAAGGGCACCTGACCCTAAACCAGAGGAAGTAAGGACCAGTTGGGGGCCCAAACTTCACCTACACATAAACTACTTATGTACCTAACCCCGCTTTGTATCCCATCCTTTACAAAAATATAAAATAAAATAAAGAAATCACTACTTCCCCACTAGAATGGCTAAAATGAAAATACAAGTGATAACAAAGATTTGGACCAAATAAAATGCTCCTACATTGCTAGTGGTAATGCAAAACATTATAACTACTTTGGAAAACAGTTTGGCAGTTTCTCATAAAGCTAAACACACACTTATTATAGGACCAAGCAATTCTGCTCCTGTGTATCTACCTGTGAGAGTTGAAAACAAGCGTCTACACAGAGGTTTATGCAGAACGTTTATGGCAGTCTTTCTTTGTAATAGCCAAAAACTGGAAGCAAACCACATGGCCATCAACTGGTGAATGGAAAAACAAATGGTATGTTCATAAATGAAATACTACTCAGCAAGAAAAAGAAATAAACTACCGAGACCAGTAATCTTAGGTCTCTGCAGGAAATTGCTCCCAGGACCCCTATGGCTACCAAAATTCAAGGATGCTTAAGTCCTTGACTTTCTGTGCTTGTGGATACAGAGGGCCGACTATACGTGCAACAACATGGATAAATCTCAACAGCATGCTAAGTTAAAAAAGTCAGATACAAAAAAGTGCCCATAGTAACACTGCCTTTATATGATACTCTAGAGAAAGCAAAACTAATCTCTAGTGATAGAAACGAAATATTGGGCGCTTTGGACCAGGAAACTATGTAAGCACCAGAAAACTTTTTGGGATGTCGAAAATGTTTTATAGCTGGGCTCAGTGGCTCAGCCTGTAATCCCGCGCCTTTGGGAGGCTGAGGTGAGTGGATTGCCTGAGCCCGCGGGTTCGAGACCTGCCTGGGCAGTGAGACCTCATCTCTACAATAAATAAAAAAATCAGCCCGGCATGGTAGTGTGCGCCTGTAATTCCGGCTACTCGGAAGGCTGAGGCGGAAGGATCGCTGGAGCCCAGCAGGTCGAGGCTGCGGTGGCCGGGAGCGGCCACTGCACTCCAGTCTGGGTGACAGAGTGAGACTCCAACTCAAAAAAAAAAAAAAAAGAAAATGTTTTATATCTTGATAGTAGTGGTGGCTATCTGAGTGTATACATTTGTAAACAGTCAAAGGGCATAGTTGACTTATACAAAGTTTAATTTTATATATTAAGGAACATAGCTAGTTCTTTAACATTATCCATCAAAAGTTAAAGTTAGTATCTACAAATCAAGTCACAAAAGGGCTTGATAAGGACTTGGGGACATTTTACAAGAATTTTCATACATCAAGGAAAAGGAAAATGCTTTCAATGTCTCTGTACTACTGATAGCCAACAGATAGAAAAACCAGCAGAGACAAATATGGGTGAGATGACCAGCACTGACTGCTGACTAAGACATCCGTGACACTGGGGAAACACACTGTATAACTAAGAACATGCCTCCATTCAACTCTAGAACAATACAGAAACTGAGGTTTAAAAAAGAACTGAATTTACCTTAAATAATCACTATTAAATCAGTTATACAGAAGGAGTCATTTAAACCAAGGTCATTAAAAATCAAGGACAGAAGAAACAAACCTGACACTAAAACTTTTAGTTTCTAAGGTTGCTATTTCTACCAAGTAGAACGTTTAAAGTTGTAAAAATTCACCTACCACCCCACCATCCTCACAGAATCACTTCCAGAATCTTCTTCTACTTCCTTTCAGTAATTTTGTGTGTTTTCTCACATGGCTACAATCATTACTGAATTTTGCATACCACCCTTTTCACTAAATCTGACATGCTGTATCGTCTTGCAACCACCATGCTGGAGGGTGCTCTTCCAGTATATGGACGAACTATAATTGACCTAGTCGTGCCCCACCAAGGGCCTTTTATGCTGCTTTCAGGGCTTTGCTATTAACTACAGAAGCACAGAGATGCCTCAAGTCCAACATGCCCATGACAAAACTCGGTAACTCAACATTTCCTTCCACCAAAGGTAGTCTTCTTTCAGTTTTCAGAAAGCCAGGGTTCATCCGTTATCCTTCTGTCTCCCTCTCTCCAACCCACCCCCTCCCCATCCTTAAGACCCTGTTAAAATCATTTTCAAGGTATTTCTGGAATGTGATCACTACACTGCATGCCAATGTCACTCCTCTTGTCATATTGCCCCAGTTCTTGCCCATATGATTTCCATGGCCTCTTATTTCTTGGCATCCACTCTAATCCTCCTTCAGGTGAGCAGTGACCTTTTCAAAACACAAACTCAGTCATTTCATTTTCCTATTTAAAGCCTATCAGTGGTTTCTCATTACTCTTGGAAGAAAGGACTGAAACCTTTATGCTAAATGAGAAAAGTCAGATACAGAAAAGTACATATGGTAAGGCTGCCTTTATGTGATTGTCTAGAGAAAGAAAAACTAACCTCTAGTGATAGCAATGAGATGCTAGGTGCTTTGGACCAGGAAACTGTTTAGGCACCAGGAACTTTCTGGGATGATGAAAATGTTTTATATCTTGATTGTGGCCACAGAACAGAGTTTAAAGTGCATATATAAAAATATTTGTGTTAAGAGCAGTATAACAGTGTCACTTTTACCCTTTAAAATTTACACAACTGTTGTTTACACCTTTTCAGTACAGAAAGGCATTTAAACTATTTAATTATAAAAATTAAAGTATTTATAAGGTTAAAGACATATACTATAATATTCAGTAAGAAAATGAATGATATCAGACCAGTGCTGCATAACGTAGGGAGATGCACTTGCAGAAAATAAAAAATACTGGGAGATTTATGATTAATGAAGCATGGTAATAAACAATTAAATTGGATGGCAGAGTTGCTTTTTTAATCTCTTAAATGAGTGAAGGTTCTGACTTTTCCCTGACTCCTTATGTCTCCCCTAGTGATCTTATCTACCCTCACAGTTTAATCACCATTGCTATGCAAGCCCAAATCTTTATCTCTAGGCCAGTTTTCTCTGTGCTAAGTTCCAGACACCAACATCACCGCTATTTATGTGAATGCTTATTATTAACCAGGCATAGTATTTAGCACACAAAATTTATGTCATCTTATCATGACTTTGATATGCCAACAGAATTTCACAACTAACGTGTCTGAAAGAGAACCATATTTCCCTCCTTCCTTGATGCCAGTCTTCCAGTGGTAATATACTAATTGGGCAAAGTTATGATTAGCTCTGGGCTGCAGTTTTCTCAGCTGTGACACAGGAGTAAGATGATTACAACTGCCTCATAAGATGGTGGCAAAGATGGAATCCCTGGATCGGGGCCTTAAACAGGTAGGCTATCAGTACGCGTAGCTTCGAGTCCCCGCATCTTCAGTGCTCCCCTGTCCTCTGCATCCCCACGGCTCATCACAAGCCCATGGCTTCACCCTCCGGACCCTTCTGCGGCTCCCACCTCAGCCTCCCAATTGGTCCCTGCATTTCGCAACTTGCTCCCCTACAATGTATTCGCCAGACTACTCAAGAGTGTTTTTTTCTTTTTCTAAAGAGCAAATCTAATGTTGTCACTCTCTTGTCTTAAAACCTTAAATGGCTTCTCACTCTCTCAAGAGAAAAGCAGCCTACAAGCAAGGCCACTCTAGGCCAACGATGCCTTCTTTCCCGCACGTCCCTTTCACATGACATCCAGTCCAGGCACAGCATACCATCTACTGGTCGCAGGTTTACTGCTTCTTGCCTCAAGACTTTTGCATAAATTCCTTTACCACTCTGGCTAACTAATTTGCTCAAATCCTCCCAGACCCAGATCAGGCGGCACTGTTTGTGAGATACTTTCCTCCAGATTGGTGGAGAGCATCACGGTGCTTTGGGGCACCCTCTCAACCGCCACAGTAGTATTTAATACACAGGACTGAAGTGTCCCCACAAAGCTACAAGATTCTTATGGCAGAGGATGCATCTTACTATTACAGCCCTGGTGCTGGACACACAGCATACATCTACTAAATATCTGTAGAAGTAGTTAAGGGAGCCAGGCTCGGTGGCTCAGCCTGTAACGCCAGCGCTTTGGGAGGCTGAGATGAGTGAATTGCCTGAGCTCGCGGATTCGAGATCCACCTGGGCAACTTGGTGATACCTCGTCTCTACAATACATCAAAAATGAGCTGGGTGTGGTAGTGCGTGCCTGTAGTTCCAGCTACTTGGAAGGCTGAGGTGGAAGGGACGCCAGAGCCCAGCAGGTCAAGGCTGTGGTGGGCGGCCACTGCACTCCAGTCTGGGTGACAGAGTGAGAATCCAACTCAAAAAAAAAAAAGTAGTTAAGGGAAAAACAACAAACAGAAATCTGTCTCTTCTTATAAATCATCTACTGTAGTTTGGCTGTAAACACACCGTCTTATACATACAAACAATCTGTTAACAGTTATCACCTCTATTTTCTCAGAAAGTTCACGGAGGCAGGAAAAACTAATAATAAGAACGTCACCTACTTGGGGATCAGCAAAAACACTAGGCTCATCAAGCTGAAAATTACCAATTTTGTGAAACAAATTTTGAGGTTATACAATGAGCATTTAATTAATCTATTTAGTGAATTCCCATAACACTGGGCAAGTAAAAATGATAATGATGTGACAGAACTGCCAAAAAGCAGTAATTTTGGCCTGAATTAACAGTCTACTGTCTCGGCTGAGAGAGATGCTTGTCCTGTTCTATTTACAGTAGTACACGAGACTGACAATGATATATTTAGTTTGGAGACTTGGACTTAAACTACAGTAAAGCATCTCCATAAGAGAGTGAGCAGGATGGTGAAGGGAGTTGAAAGCATGTGACATGAGAAATGGGAATATTTAGCTTGAAGAAAAACAGACACAAGGCAGCTGTCTTCAAGTATCTGTTACGCTATAATATGGAAACGAAAGTTCACTGGTTCATTTTGCCTCCATAGGGAGAATAGGGAATAATGTTTAGAAGCAACAGGAATATCAGTTGTTCCTTAATATGACTGTCCAGTGAGCTGGACCACGACTTACCAAGATGGTGCCCAATGTTACCCCTGACTTTCTTTCTTTTTTTTCTTTGAGTTGGAATCTCACTCTGTCACCCAGACTGGAGTGCAGTGGCCGCTGCCGGCCACCTGCAGCCTCAACCTCTTGGGCTCCGGCGATTCTTCCATCTCAGCCTTCCAAGTAGCCGGAATTACAGGCATGCACTACCACGCCTGGCTGATTTTTTTATTTATTGTAGAGATGAGGTCTCGCTGCCCAGGCAGGTCTCGAACCCGCGGGCTCAGGCAATTCACTCACCTCAGCCTCCCAAAGGCGCAGGGTTACAGGCTGAGCCACCGAGCCCGGCTTCACCCCTGACTTTCTAATTGTCTCATGTGTTGGATGTTTTTAAATCCTCACTTCATTCAGCTATGGTAGCTATTACCATAGACAATTATTTTCTTAAAACTACCCTCTCCCTCTCCAACCCTTTCCCCAGTTTTTAATGATGCACTTGTGTCCAGTTTCCCTGTTTCTTTAATCACTCTTTTTTATTTATGTATTTATTTTTTTGAGACAGTATCTCACTCTGTCATCCAGGCTGGAGCAAAATGGCACAATCATAGCTCACTGCAGCCTCAACTTCCTGGCCTCAAGCGATCTTCCTGCCTCAGCCTCCCAAGTAGCTGGGACTACAGGCATGCACCAACACGCCTGGCTAATTTTTGTATTGCTGTTTGTAGAGATGGGGGGTAGGGTCTCACTATGTTGCCCAGGCTGGCCTCAAACTTCTGGCCCCAAGTGATCCCCTGCCTCAGCCTCCCAAAGTGCTAGGATTACAGGCGTGAACCATCACACCAGGCCTATAGCCACCTTTATATGTGTAAACAGTCTACAGAAACCTCTCAATTCTTTGATACATAAACATATGAGATGGTTTTTATGTATTTTTTTTTCCAAGTCACTACTTTCAAATATGTAATGTCAATTCTTCCTTTTCTCATCTCTTAATGATATCTGGAGCTGTTTTCATGATTCTTTCCAGTTTCAGTTATTAAAATGTGGAACAGTCAAATTAAAAACTTCAATATTCAATGCAAAGATTTCCCCTCCATCAGTACAGGGTAAGGCTTGAAAGGCTCTGAGGGGAGGGGAAGAAAAAAAAGTTCCAAAATACCTCTTCCCCAGGTCCTCTCTTTAAGTCCTAGTTCCTGCTATTGGGAAAGTACAAAAAAAAGAAGAGATCAGCTCACATAACCACCTGGCTGGCACTGGTAGGGAGATGTTCTTACCTGTGCCTCACTCCAAGCTACGAAGTCATGGTCGTTTTCACACAGGTGGTAAATGTGGTTTTCCAGGGTGGTGCCCTGCTTTACACTGGTCCCATCTGTCGCTGAAGAATCCTCAAAGAGGCAGAATCTGACATTTTGGGCGCAGGTCAGTAATTCACCCTCAATCTCTTCTTTGGAAATGTTAGCAATTACCATCATTATGATTCTGGCTGTCTTTTACAGTCTATTCTGGCAGGTTTCCCTTGTTGTTCTATATTAAAAACAGGAAATAGACTCAATATTTAAGAATGCCAACAAACTCTAGGAGATGAGGTAGGCCTCCTAATAACTATCTCCTTCTGCAGTACTCGCTATAGTGGGTTTCGGTTCTGGAGCTTAGCAAACCATCAGCTGGGAAACAGGAATGCCAGTATCTGCTTTTGGCAAGCACCCTCAATGTCTATGACCCTATGGCCGATGCCCTTGATGCCGTACCCCTTACTTGCCTCATTTTTTACCATAAACACTGTACTCCTGCTCTTTCCAATCCCTGACTGACATCATCTGAAAACAGCAGTGGCGGTGGTGGAGCTATGAGGAATGACCTGTACTAGTTCTTTCAGCCTGCATGGTGGTACCTAGACCCAGTTGTGGGAAAAGGGGAATGTAACCCTTCATCTTTTCTGTCTTACTGTGGGCTACAATGACCACTTCTGGGGTACTCAACATCCTGTTACAAATAGCAGATAGCTAATTGTATTGAGTACTGACAATAGGTTAAACACTGCAATGTACTTCTCATGCATTACTTATATCATCCTCATCATAACACCGTAAGATGTGTTACGGAATTCCTACCTTACAGGAAAAAAGGCACCGAGAGGACAAGTAGCATACGTTAGCTCAAGTAGCTAGGAAAAAGACAGCCACGACTTGACTCTAGGCAGTCAGATCCCAGAGACTATGCTCTTGACCTCTAGCCTGAGCTTGTTGTCTGTCCTTACCTATTCCCTAAACACTGATGAGTCCAGGCTTTAGAATTTGGTCTGATTTTCTTTTTACTCTGTTCTTAGTCTTTTTGGGGAGCAGGGTGGGGGGTGAATCAACTCTAAGAATCTGATGCAAGTTATACCTAAAAATATGCACATTCATATACAAAATTGTATATAATGTCAGACAATTAAGTAGTCTCCCAAAGTTCTATTCATAGGTCCTCAATCATAAACCTGGGCATTCTGATGTGTGTCGATGACGTCAACTAACACATACATTGGATAAAACAGTTATATAATGTTAAGAAACCCCAAATCTTTTTCTCTAGTCTAAATTTCATGCCCAACTATCCATTAGGTAGAATGACTTGGGTTTTTCACTTACGCCTAAAGCTCATTATGTTCTGAGTTCACTTACTTCTCCCCAATATATGTGCTCATTCTCTTTCTTTGCTGACTTCACCTAATGGCACTAATTCCAAACTTTCCCAGGTCAAAAATCTGGGAATTATCTTACCTCCTGTCTCTCCTTCATCCCTCATACATTTATATATCACAGAAATAGAAATTTTCTTGAGAGGGACCTACTAAAAGTGCGAAAATGCAGGAAATGTAGGAAAAAAGTGTTTCATATCAGAGCAGTCTAAGCATAATCAGTTATATATTCAGAATCTAAAATACAAAATAAAATGGAAAAATCAAATAGGAGAGTAGTATTGTTATCCTATCAAAATATGACAGTTAAGTATATGACAAAAGTCTTAAAAGCTATAGTAATAAACATCACCCCTCGTTTCAATTAGGACCATAAGTAGTTTCTATCAATTCAAATTTTATTTTATTCCTGCAGTCACAGTCCATCTTTCATAATATTTCTTAACTGCTCAAAATATTCCATGACTACCTATTTCCTTTCACTATAAATTAATTGTCTTTAGTCAGGCTTTCAAATCATTCATTCATTCACTATGCCCCTACGTGGTTCCTATGATCACGGAGCTTAGGCTACTGGATGAGGTACGTAACCACAGTCAGGTATTTTAGGGAAGGGTAATAAGTGCTACAATGAGGTAAATGCAGGATACTGCAGACAGACTTATGAGGAACACCGAGTGGGATGAGGAGAAGGAAAGTGGTAGTTAAGGAAGGCTTTTTGGAAGAGATCGCTAAGACACCTCAAAGATGATCAAGAGTTAGGGAGACGGACACGAGACAGCAAGAAAGAACATAAGCAAGAATGGCACTCTGATGGAATTAAAAGCTCAGGCCTGAGGAAGGACCATGAGGGGATGAGGAGAGATGAGGCTGAAAAAGATGAGCAGCGGCAGACTGCTAAGGGCCTTACAGTTCGCTCAGTCCTGACGTTAAGATCAACAGGGAGCACAGAAAGGACTTACGCCAGGGTACATCATGACCAGATTCTCACATTCACAAGCACCTTCTGGCAACAGCATGACCATGGGCTGACGTGGGGCAGTACCAAACACAGGGACAATTTAAGAAGCTGTCCTAAAAGTTTCAAAAAGAGTTGTTGATTTACGGACTGAATTAAGGTAGTGGCAATAAGGATGAAGGGAAGCAGAATTTAAACAACAATTTAAAAGGCAAAAGCCATTAGGATTGAAAGATTTCTGGTGTACACTGAGTGAGAGACAAGCACATCACTCAGGTCTCTGGCATATGTCACTTGGTAGAGTCAATAATCTAGAGATGTCAGGAAGAGTGATAGATTTAAAAGAATGGAGCACAGTTTGGAAGAAGGAAAAGACAGGTCAGCTCCGGACACATTGACCTTGAAGGGCCTGTAAAATGTTGAACAGGGAGCTGAATATGCTGTCTGCATTTCTCTGTAAGTCCTGTGTCTGCAGCAATGCCTAGAGGTTATTGATTACTTTTAGTCCCTGGTCATTCTAGTTATGGCAGGGACTGAGACATCCCAGTGAGAGTGTGTAGCACTAGAATAGGGCATAGGATACCAGAATTCTAAGGAAAGCCAAAGGAGTCTTTAAAACGTGAGCAGAGGCGTAGAAAGAAAACTAGCACAGAATGTCCTAACAGAATCCAAAGGAAGGGAGCACTTCAAGAAGAGTCGTTAGCAGCATCAATTGCTGCAGACACTAAGAAGGAAGAAAAATCCTCTGGGCTTAGTAGTGAGGAGTCCTCAGGGTGGTTCAAGGAAACTGTAGTACCTGAGGTGGATGGAGGAATAGCTGAAATATTACAAAAACACATAAATGTGGACTATATGAGAGGCTTGGCTATGAACAGGAAGAGAAAAGGCAATGGCAGAGAGAGAGGTGCAGTGAGATGGGAGAATTTTTTTCCTTGTTTTTAAATAAAGCTTGAAAACAGATGTGAGTATGCTTAAAGTACACACAGAAAAGAATTAATGAAGATCAAAATGTTAAAAATAAGAAGAGAAGAGAAATGGATACTGTCAGGTCCTTGAGCAAAGGTGGAAGAAGGCACATGACACCTCTACATTTGTGAACAGAGGTAAGTTTTGAGGACTGATAGTGGGAAGTTGGGTGAGTTCGCAGTTGATGAAACATTTTTTTCTGTGACATACTGCAAGTCATTCCAGAGAATTAAGGAGAGCGTAGTCATGTCAGATGTCTGAGGACATGAAAGTTTAAAAGTCCACTGAGATTCCCGAGAAGAAAAAAGGAAGTGACTAGAGTAATACAAAAGTTTTCTAGCCAATGTGGAAGCTTTACTTTAGGTTAGAGATCACAACAGTCTCTAATAAATAAATGATGGAAAGAACTAGCAAGTCAGTACATGGCAGCAAGGAGATGCTATGGAAGGAGGAATAGTTAAAGGCATGTCTCACCCCAAAAGAAATGTTTAAGATGAACTATCAGGTATAAAATGATGATTTAATGTCAAAGAAACTTGACTGTGTATCTCAGTCACTAGGTATGTGACCTTGGGCAAGATACTTAGCTTCTCTCAAAACTTCAATTTCTCACCTGTAAGATACAGACATTTCATCTGACTGTTGTGAAATTAAGTGATACAATACATGTCAAGGGCTTAGCATGATGCCCAGCACACAGTAAATCCTCAGTAAGTGTCAAATGCTTCAACCAAATATTTCATGGTAAGGTTTTAGGATATCAGAGTTTATTGTACATGGAATAGATGTAATAGAGGGCACACTGGAAAGGCTGGGAAGAGAAAGAAATAAAAAATTGAGCTTAAAGAGAAAAAATAAAGTACAGTGGAGTTAAGAGCATTATGGAGATAAAAGATAAGATGACTGGAACAGCTTAATTCTTAGATATGATCAAAGATAACAAGACAGATTTAGCTGGCCATAAAGTTAAACAAACAAAAAACTCCTAGGAGTCTTCTGGCGGATAAAAGGCAAACAGCCTGTTCTTTGCACACCACAGTTCTGGAGGCTGGTATAAAGGTTCTGAAGTTTTACAATTTGAGTTCCACAAATAGGTAGTTGAGGTAAGAGACCCAGGGGAGAGAGGCCAAACTTTCCTCTGACTAGTCTTAAATGTGTTCTCTCTGCTTTAGAAGAGCTTGTCATCTAGCTACTATATAAGCAAACTCTGTAGATGTCCTCTCCTGTGCATTTGCTAATCCTGTGTTCCATGAGTAAATTTCCTCTTCAACTCTCCTCAATTTCTACCCATACTTTGACTCAGTTTAAGTTTGTCCATACTTTTTACATCTGCATGCTATATATATGCTGTTCACAGTTGTTCCATGTGCTCCCAACATCCAGAGATTTATACTGTCTGACAGTGCCAGACATATTGTAGGAGCTTAAATTCTTCAGGTATACGGGTCAGGTGGTTTTACTAAAGAACTGCACTGACATCAGGCTGTCCTATATTTTGGTCCTTTAACAAAGGTATACTCCTCTAAAACAAATTAAGGAGAATACACAATATAATAATATAAAACAGGGATGGACAAGATTCTTCTGAGTCAGAAGGTAAATATTTCAGGCTTGCGGATCACATAGTCTCTGCTACAACTACTCAGCTATATCCTTGTAGCACAAGAGCAGTCACTGACAATGTGCAAATGAACAAGCAAGGCTGAAGCCAACAAAACTTTGTTTATACAAATAGGTGACCAGCCAGTAGGCTGTAGCTGGCCAACCTGTAAAATGAGGAAAAAGTTCAGAATTATGTGAAAGAAAAACTAGCCCAGCAAACTAGAAAAGGTTGAAGACAACAGGCAAGAAATACTACTACTACCCTGAAAGGACTCTTGAGAGTGCTTAGTTTTTGTTTTTATGGGAAATAATAACAAATTAAAATTATGAAAAGGGTAGTGGACACAATCTAAGGTGACCCCTTGGTACTCATGCCTTTGTGTAATCCTTTCCCCTTGAGTGCAGTAGAACCTGTGACACTCTTCTAAACAAGTGATTATGGCAAATGTGATGGATGTCACTTCTGTTCCATAAGACTATACCATTTATCTTGTTGAGAGACATTCCTCCTTGCTGGTTTTGAAGAAATAATAATCTTGGAAGCTGCCCTGTGAAGAGTACAACCTCTGGCTGACAGCCATCAAGAACCTGACCCCTGCCAACCATGTGAGCTTGAAAACAAATCCTCCCCCAGCCAAGCCTTCAGATGAGAACACAGCCCTGGCTGACAACTTTAATGCAGGCTTACTGAGGACCCAGCAAAGTTGTGCCTAGATGTCTGACCCCTAGAAATTATGAGATGATAAATATATGTTGTCTTTAAGCTGCTAAGTTTGTGTTAATATTGTTAAACAGAAATAGGTAACTGCTACAAATTAAACTGATAACTAGTTGCAATTAATTGTCCAAAAACAGATTACTTATTTTCCACTTCTAGAATTAAAATTATGTAGTGTTAAGATTATTCTTAAAATAATGCATTCATAAATGTCACATCATGTGTATTTGTTGACAACTTCTAAGCCTGTTTGATACTCAACATCTTTGCAAATAGATCAAGATCTTTTATTTAAAAAGAGACTGTGTTAATTATAAATATTTATGCTATCACTTTAGATACTTCTAAGGTGTCTCAAATTTATGAACCACATTGCCAGAAAGCAATTTAAATAAAACATCTCAAAGTCTATATCAGTTCTTAAGAATTAAGTGTTTTAAAAAAAAGTCTACTTCTATTTTTAAAACTTTTTTTAATTGACAACTATCTTCAACTTTTAAAGTAAATGTAAGAGTCCATTAGTTCTTCAATTTGTTCCTCAGGAAATGGCCTTTCTTGTATTCACATTTATGTATTTTGCTGGATTCAGAAGGTCTACAGTAGACTTACTCTGGGTTTTTGTGGCAGTGCTCATTAGTTTGTTTCCATGGTTACATTGCTACTGAAACTGCAAATACACCACTCTGAAAGCCCCCATTCATGCACAAATACCTACTCACAAATAAAACTACCTTAGTAAATGTAAACTATCTCATGAGAAAATGGTTAAAAAGTTGGCAATCCATGGTAAAAGGTTATTAATGCAAATAATCTTCATGCTTTAATTTTCTTACTCTTGGAGTTAAAAAAAAGACACCTTTCAGTGATGAGCAAATAGTAATGCACTAGGCTCTCAACCACTGAACTAACATCACCATATTCAGTTTATGTTTTGGAACTATGCTTCCGTGTCTTAAGGTGGATTTCATTCAATGTACAAGTCACACTGACATGGGAATGGGGAAAAGTGGAGAATCTGATGTAATCCATATGAACTGGTAAATATTAAAATTTGAATGATGTACAGTGTTGTCAAGGGGGAGATAAGGATAAAGGCATTCTTATAACTGAGGGTTGATTGTCGGTTAGAGTATATGATAGCATATCCTCTTGGAAGAACAATCTAACAATTTCTCTTTGTTTATTTATTTAGAGTCAGAGTCTCACTCTGTCGTCCAGGTTGGAGTGCAGCGGCATGCTTCTGGCTACTGCAGCCTTGACCTGCCAGGCTCAGGGGATCCTTTTACCTCAGCATTCTAAGTAGCTGGAACTACAGGTGCATACCACCACATCCAGCTAATTTTTTTTATTTATTGTAGAGATGAGGTTTCACCAAGTTGCCCAGGATGGTCTCGAAGTCTTGGACTCAGGCAATCCTCTCACCTGTGCCTCCCAAAGTGCTGGGATTATAAGTGTGAGCCACTGCGTCCAGCAAAAACAATCTAATAATTTCTAACAAAATTTAACATGCTTCAATCAAGCAAGTCTACATCTTTGAATTTATTCTATAAATGTTTACATATGTATGCAAAGATTACATACAAGATTACCCACAATAGCATGGTTAGTAATCGAAAAAAATGAAATTAAATTGTTCAGTAGAGAACTATTACAATAAATTATTGTACTTCTATACAATGAAGTCATATGCAGTTGTTAACAAGAATGAGTTACATCTATATAAATGTACATGGATCAATCTCTAAGATATATTAAGTGGAAAAGCAAGGTGCTGAATGTTCCCATGTGTATTACATATGCATGAATACTCAGATGGGCTACTCAGGATATTATTATCTCTGGGTCGGAAGGCTGAGGAACTGAAGAGTAACCCAGTTTTCCTTCCATATCCTTTTGTATTTTATGTGCTTATTTATATCAGACTGGTTCATTGTTATTTTTGCAACAAAAACTTCATTATTTACTGAAATATAAATTTTAACTGTGACTGAGATTGCCACTTCTAGAATTTCTTGATCACTGGCTATCTTTTCCCTCTGATATGTACCGTTAGAAATAATCCTGTCTTCCAAGTCCATAAATAGTACTTTCAAGATTCATGGGTGACCTAAATATTTTATAAGACATATTTCACTTTTACTAAAAGTTGCCTACTATCCAGAGAGGTTGGCACTAGACTCCAGGTAAATTTCTAGAAGATTATACTGTAGTGATCAAAGTGAATGATTGGCAAGAAATTGGCAGATACTTTGCAGCCAACAGCTACATTGAAATTAACTGTTGGACTGTGTGAACACAGGACCAAATTGATTAAGTGACATGATTTAAGAAAATTAATGTATTATATCTTAATAGGAATAAGCTACAGTCAAACAAGCCAATTCTTAGCAAATATTGTACTCCTGGAGATCTCATCAGCAGTTACTAAATATCATTTTATTACTTTAAAGACAAAACTTTCTGACTGGAATGGAGAAATGCTGATTATGTGAAACAAGGATTTTTTACTGTGCTGCAATTTCTATCTTTATTGTGCATTAACTAAGGACTCTTTCGTGTTTGGAAATCTTAAAATTCATTAAAAGAAAAAAATCTTCACAAATGTAGCTCTACTTTACTACTTAAAACTTTAAGCCAGGCACAGTGGCTCATGCCTGCAATCCTAGCACTTTAAGAGACCAAGGTAAGAGGACTGCTTGAGCCCAGGAGCTTGAGACCAGCCTGGGTGACATAGCAAAACCTCGTCTCTACAATCAAAAAATTAGTCAGGCGTGGTGGTGCACACCTATAGTCCCAGCTACCTGGGAGGCTGAGCTGGAAGCAAAGGTCGAGCCCAGGAGGTCGAGGCTGCTGTGCGCAGAAATCATGCCACTGCACCCCAACATGGGCAAAAGAGTTAGATCTAGACTAAAAAAAAATTAGTATTCTAAAAAGGGATATAATTCCTTTTTTATTATTTGTGGCTATTAAATACAACCTTTAGGAGAGCTACATTATTAAAAACCACAGGTTTTGAAGTCATGACAGAATTCAAATGCCGGTTCTCTAACTATGGGAAACGGAAAATTATCTCATGCCTCTGAGCCTCATTTTCTCAAGAATACATGGATTACAGTTAGTATCTCTCATGGTTGTTGTATTCAATGAAAAACCACGCAGAACACACTTTGCACAGTACATGACCCACAATAAGAGTTGAAAAAAACAGCTCTCACTAATGATACTATTACTCTTCAATTATCCAGTACAGATAGGGAATGAGATGTTCTATATAACTCTTGAAATTTCCGAATACAACAGTGCTTCATTTATTAGACAAATGATTATGTACATGCCAAATTTCACCCACCACTACTTTGATTTTAATCATTCCAGGGGCAAATTCTTCCAAAATATTTACCACTTTTCTTTGTTAACTTAAGAGAAGTCAATGAACATAAAATAACCTTTATTGTTACCTTGCACTAATAATTCTATCTAGATTTTCACATTATGTAGTCTCAGTATGGTGCATACAGGTTATACTAAATTTGGAATGTTGTATTTATTTCTGAGCATGGTTCAAGAGACAATGTCAAACTAGAAGGTGCATCAAGAGAACAATCAGGAAAACCCTGACACATAAAATCCAAGTTAAGAAGTTAAGAAACAATGTCTATGCTGTTTGGAAATGATTTGAGGTGATAAAACTGCTATTTTCAAATATTCTTAAGGGTGTCACATAAAAAAGTTGGTAGATTCATTCTGTATTGTATCAGAGGACAAAACTAGAAATAATAATAGGTTATAGGTATATGGATTAAACATTCATATGGGCACTTTGATTATAACTGCCAAGATTTATTTCAATTCCACGATCCTGTGATTATACTAAAAAAAAAAAAAAAAAAAGGCATACAGGGTTATATATTTAAATAAGAACTCTTGTCGCTTTAATGATGAACAAAAAATGATTTCCTTTTTTTGCTTTTCTTTCAATAAAAAGACAATAATGACAAATTCTGTGATATATACAACAAATTCAGCACATCAATTTCTCTTATTAATCACTGTAAAAATTTTTCTGTAAACACTGAGACCCTAAATAAATTGACATTAATTTTAGTCTTTAAAATAAAAATGGAACACAAGGCACTATAAACATTTTTAAATGATGAGGCTACATTTCAAATATATTTGCCTAATTTATTGTAAGTTCAAATCAACATTAGGATTTAAATTAGAACTTAAGGCAATTCCACTCTAATTTACCTTAACCTCTATAGAGAGTTAATAGCTTAAATATTTAATTCCACAATGGGAAATCTATAAAATCATTATGCACAATAGAAAGCTGTGATAGGCAGAAGAAAGTATTATTTTATACTAACCAATTAGCAGGACTGTTCCAACAGCTAGACCTCCACCTGCAAATGAAACAAAACCAAGAACATTAATCCAGCTTTCACTTCATCTTTAGCATAAAAGTTAGGCTTCACCAAGAAGGGCAGGTACTTCAATAACTTTACAACTCCAGTTGCGAACAACATTTTAATTACCTTTGCAATACTTTGTTCAAGGTGCCATTATGAAATAATTACATATTACATGTAATTACACACTACACATTACAATTACTTTCATAATATACTGCACTATCCTCCTTTCTCCTGTGATAGAACTGTGCAGCATTCAACATAGCTGTGGTTAAGCACTCCAATGTTATATTTAGCACTTGTTAATAAATTAACTCAATAGCCAAGACATAAACGTGCATAGTAACTTTACTACAGAAGTGCAACACATCGAAGAAAGGTTATTATGGCAGAAATTCTACTCTAATATTTATCCTCAAATTTAGTAAAATTTTGAGAAAAGAACTGAAAATTAAAGCTAATTCTTTTTTTAAAAAAATTATGAGTAATATACATGAAGACTGGACATGCTCTAAATATATCCAGAATTTAAAGTTAACAACATTTTTGCCATTTCAAATAAAAAAGAGAAACAATCACAAAATACATTTTCAAAATTACTAGAAAGCACTCTTTTAAATATCTGAATTAGAGTAGTATGATCATGAAATATACAATTCAAATAGTGAGTCATTCAAAATCAACTTAAAATCAAGTATTAACAAACTAGCACTATACTAAAAAGATATTTGACTGTTGATACCTTGTTGCTCACCCCATTTGTAGATGTATTATCTTTTATGATTAATGTCTCAAACACTGGCATTCACTTAAAAATAAAAAAGATACATATCAAAGAATGAATATAAATGTATTAAAGTATAATTAATTAATAAACTACTCAAAATTGTTGTGCAACTGAAGCCAAACAATGTTAACTGTTTTTTTGTTTTTGTGTAAAAATACTGTGAAAGAAACATTTTAGAATCCCAATAACAAACTTTACCCCAAAAAGTATTGTACTGGCAGACATCATGTAGAAAAACTTAGTATGAAAAGTTCCTTTGATAGTGTTTAATTTTGTGCCTTGCAAATAAATAACTGTTGTTTCAAACAATGTGAAATCTGGTAACATCCATACTCTCAGAGTAAAATGCAATATGTGACTTATGCTAACTGATTTATGGTGAGAGTTGAAAGCAATTTTTATGAAAACATGTAGGACATTTCTAAGTTAGAGAAGGAAATAATAAAATAAAAACTAGTACATTTAAATAATTTGATATATGTTTATATATTTACAGAACTGAATATACATACTAATTTCACATTTAGACAAGTTCCTTCATTACAGCACTTAATGCCACAACAAAGTAAAAAGAATAACTTCAACTACTGTTTAGATGAACATAAGTTGAAATGTATGTCATGATAGCAATCAAAAAGGATCAGAACAAAAGGGTTTGCTGCGGGACAAGATTAGACTAAATTTCAGAGTTTGTGCTACATATAGGTCACTATTAACCTTTTAATCCATTTTGAACATTTTACATCACACTTTCTAATTCCTTACTTTCCTACTTTTCCTTATACGCAAAAATTAACATTTAACTACCTAATCGCCATTTTGTGTATGTATAATGAGATGAAATAATATAAGCATACAACTGACATTGTAGTGTCTAGGATAGGACAGGTACCATAAAAGTTAGCTGCCCTTCTTACTTGAATCTATTTCCTAAAGGGAGGATTTCAGTTTCTTATTAAATCTCCTTTGGGTCAGAGTTATATCTCCTCAAATCAGGAATTTCTATAAAGCCTCCACTAGAATAGATAGAGAAGTAAAGATTTTTTAACATTCACAGTGGGACAGTGAGAGCAGATCAAGAAACAACTTCCCAATTAAATGAAGGGATGCCTCGCACACGTGTCTGGCCCAGAGAAGGATGCAGTAAGAGCTCCTTCACCATCACAGCAATGATTTTATTAGAACAAATCACTAGAAGTTTGTTATTGGATAAATGGTGATCAATGTAACAATGATCAGTAAAATGATAAACTAGTTAAGCAAAGCATTATACAAATCAGACTAAGTTAAGAATGCAGTTTTCAGTAGCAAATATCTGTCGGGGGATGGGAAAACACTTCTTATCTACAGGGTGCCTGAATGAAACGTCATTGTACACCTACCCTTAACTGTACCCCACAAAACCATAATAAAAACTACTGATTAATGAAAAAAAAAATAATAATAATAAAAAAAAAAAAAAAAAAAAAAAGAATGCAGTTTTCTGTAAGAATGAAACAAACAACACACTGCTCCTAATAATTCAGAAAACGCCACTCTAATTTTTAAAACCTAGCTGGGTACAACAGTGCCTGCACGGAGTCCCAGCTGTTTTGGAGGCTGGGGGGGTGGGGTGGGGGGGTGGATATCACTTGAGCCCAGCAGTTCGAGGGCAGCCTGTGTAAATTTTAAGACTCTCATGTGCATTAAAGTGTTAAGGTTTGAAAGACTGGAACATTATTTAAGATAACATGAAAAGGAGATATATTACCAGCCAAATAAGAGACTTCTTTTACAAAAAGGTAAAGTTCTTCCTTTTTTTTCCTAATGAGCTCTATCACATAAACTAACTAGATTCGGATTTAGGTGGTTCTAGTAAAGATTGGTCATTTTGAAGGTTGGTCATGGGGAATATGACAGAACCCACACTACTAATTTAAATTTATCAACTAATTTTAAATTAAGCTTTTATTCTATGTATATATTAAGTGTAATGCTTTAACCTATGCATATATAGTAGCAAAATTTCTCTATTCTTCCAAATTTGATTTTAGTGAGAAAAGACCTCACAGCATTTCTGCAAGATACCTTTCTATAAAGTACTTTGATATACCTCACTCGACATACTGAAGTTCTTGCTGTATTTTAAACTAAAGTTCAAATGTGTTTATAGCCATGTGCACACCAAAAAAATAAATAAAAAGTTAAAACAACCAACCACGACAGAATTTCGTGGTTTTGATATATTCTCTGAAATTTTGATATATTCTCTGAAATTTTGATATATTCTCTGAAAACTAGCTTTGAGTACACTTTTTAATTCAGTAATCCATTAGTAATTTTATCTGATGTCAAAAGCATCACAGACTTCACACTAATGGTTCCCAATTAAAACAGAAATATCTTTCCCCAATAGTCCACTAAAATGTTTTACAAAAAAATAATGAGTAAGGAATTTCTATGACAAAAACAAAAAAGGAATAAAATAGCTTTATTTACTGCCTCTTCTCTCCTTTCATCCTTAGAAAAAGCACTAACACAGTTTTTAAGTCACTAAGCAAATAAACTCTTGGTTTTACTTCTAGATCTCTTTAGGAATCACATAAAAGTCTATTTCCAACTTACTAAAAATACAAGTAGAGTGTTTTCTGTACACATAAGAGTACCTGAGTTTGAAAGGTTGAAGATACTTCCAAAATTTGATATTTTTTACAGTACTAATTTCATCATGATTTTACATCTTTAAAAAATAAGGCATTTTGTCTTAAAACTAGAAGAAATAATTAATACTTAAAATCATTATCAGAAAGTTTAAAAACTTGTGATTAATGCCAAGATCTTACTGGTTTATGATTTACAAAACTGTAAAATGAAGGAAAGGGCTTTTCTTATGGTTTCAATCCATGTGTGGTGTACTTAGACAATGATACCAGTCCTGCATTAAGGAAGGAAGTTAGTTCCCACACACTCCTCAATACAAACCTCTAATTAAGTTAAAAATTTTGGGAAAACGAAGTCAAATTAATAGACTAGGATATGAAAGTCCAGAAATGATATCTTATTTTTTTTAACAAGGGCATCTTCCTATTTCAAATTTAGAAAAAGTAAAAGTGAAGAGAAATAAAAGTCAGGAAAGATAACAGTGATTTATACTGGTCCTTTCCAGAGCTCTATATAAAATAATATTTTTTATAAAAATTACAGAAAAGTATTTTGGGGAAAATGCAATATAAAAAATAACTTCATATCTTTTCCTTGGTTCATAGCAATACCCTTAACTACTTAATTAGTGTCATTCCTCAAATTAAATTGCAGTTATTTTGTTAATAAGTCTACTTTTTCTTCCTTAAGAGTTATGAAATATCCTGACAATTCTTGATTATGACACAACTATTGGCTGGGCAAACGTAAGATCAAAATAAAGTTATGAACAGTGATAATGATTTTGTAGATTAAATCCCATGAAATAATTTTATATAGCAGTATAAAGAAATACGCTATATTCTCCTTAAACGTACAGCTAACTTTATCAGTTGTTAAAATATCATAACCAAGATTGTGTTAAATATGCAATCCAAGCTCAATGAACATTACTCCATACTACAGATTAAAATATAGTAAAGCAAAAGAAACAAGTTCACCAGTATTTACTCTTTGACAACAATGTTAAAAATGGCAGCTACCTGTAAGCTTCTTTCAGAGGACTCTTCCT
Source organism: Carlito syrichta (assembly GCF_000164805.1). Lineage (NCBI taxonomy): Eukaryota > Metazoa > Chordata > Mammalia > Primates > Tarsiidae > Carlito > Carlito syrichta. Next base: position 250,940 of record NW_007247393.1, read on the forward strand.
AGGCTATTAGTTATCCCAAATCCCCATATGACATTCCCTTGACTGTCAAAATATGATAAGTTCTGAACAGCATAGAGGTTAAGCCAATCTAACCTGCAAAATCACCCTTCCTTTAATTAGCTTTTTGGAGGATGAAGTTGGGGAAAATTCTCCCAGATCAAACACATAGTCCTAAAATGGACTATATTATATCCTAGGAAGAATGGACTATATTATATCCTAGGAAGAATAAGAAGAAAAGGAAAAGACATTCTGTATCTGCTATCTTTCTTTAGAAATTCCTGGAAGAAGATAAATGAAATTATATCTTTCCTTTTCTGAGACACAAGTGTCATTTATGTATAGTGTAACCTCAAGTAACAACATAAATATCCTAGAAGAACAGGACTGAGAACATGGGTTAGAAAATCTAAGCATTTCAAAAATTTAAATGTAGCCAATTTGGGAAATCAAAAGCTAAAAATAAAATCATATTGTCAGAACAAAAATATCTAATATGATTAGATCATGTTTGAACGATGCAAATACTGTTAATTTTCTATTTTATAAAATACTTTGAAGTAAGCAGTGTAAATATCAGCACGCCATCAAATGACTAACAATTAGTTAGTCTCTGTAATGACTTTCAAACATATTTTGCATCTATGCTTAAAATTACAATGATGCCATGGTGGCAGCGGTAAAATGTCACTGTACTACATGGAGATTATAATACAATATTTACTTGTTACACAGTAACCACATATTCTGGCAGCAGTCACAATGTCACCGTATAGTCTTATCATTCTGATACCATAACATCCTGTCATTACATTTTGTCATAATATGGTCACATTAGGCTTGTCAAAATTTCAGTCCAATAGCATCTTAGAGTGAAAACATATTCTAAATTGCTTATGCCTATGTGTATATACACTGACAGTTAAGTGGTTCACTTTCCAATAACGTTTTAATGAAAAACAAATGTAAATGTTTGCAACATAGGAGCACACAAGATGGAAAATAAAAATTTTAAACTGTTATTAAGAAATTAACAACTAAAATATTTCTGGACATATTTATTACTCAGAATGTAATAACTCGTATTATAACAACTTCTTCAACTTCTGTGCACTTTGAGAATTAACTGCATACATGCAAAATGTATTTCAAAATATTCGAAAACTAATACTGTTTCAATCTTCAAAATGAACACTGATTTTTAGCAGAAGCTGGTTACAGTCAAATACAATACTAGAGCCACCATCCCCAAGCAAATCTGGAAGATTCAAAAATTACTGTTCAACCGGGCTCGGTGGCTCAGCCTGTAATCCCGCGCCTTTGGGAGGCTGAGGTTGCCTGAGCCCACGGGTTTGAGACCCGCCTGGGCAACTTGGCAATACCTCATCTCTACAATAAATAAAAAAAAAATTAGCCAGCCGTGGTAGTGCGCGCCTGTAGTTCCAGCTACTTGGAAGGCTGAGGCAGAAGGATCGCCGGCGCCCAGCAGGTCAAGGCTGCGGTGGCCAGGAGCGGCCACTGCACTCCAGTCTGGGCGACAGAGTGAGACTCCAACTCAAAAAAAAAAAAATTACTGTTCAAGTTTTTATCTGTCATAACACATGTAGAAGGCGTTTTGGGTTCTCTTTTTGGAGGGTGCTTCAAGAGATAGTAGTTAAGTCATTAAGCTTGGGTTCAATAAATGGTCAAAACCTTCTGAGAAGAATTCTCAAAAATTTAAGGCAGCTGTAGCATAGTGCAGGGTGCACTACATTTGGAGCCTAAAGATCTGACTACACGGTCACCAGTTTTGTGACAATGTTCGAATCACTTGATTTCTAAGTCTGTTTTTAGGGCTCAGACGTAACTCAGTCCTACATAGTTCATAATTTCTTGTCTATTTTTTTTACACATTACTTTTTTTTCAATCAAGAACTTTATTGAGAACTACAAAGTACCAGGAACGATGCCAGCCTTACTCTGTTATTTTAATGAGAATCTGAAGAAATAATACCAAAAACGTAATCTTTCTGTTTGGACAGTTTTCATATCAGGGGAATGAATTTACACAACACAACTGAATTAAAAAAATATAAAGATATATAAAGACTAGAAATAGCTTCCAGGTTTAAAGTTCAAATACAGGAGGACACCAACCGATGTTCACAAGGGAAAAAAGGTGAACTAAATACTCATTTTCTAACTAGATATCCTGAATAATTTATGTTTCTAGTATCAAGCAACTCAGGAGGAAAACAGACTTGAAACAATTAAGCGAAAATACTTTATCTTATGTAGAAATAACCAGGATTCAGTTAGGGGATGAAACAACAGAATCAAGAAGCCATACTCTTTCTCATAGGTTGCAGTCTTCTGCACTAAACCTATTCGGAAAGCTTACTTTGAGACGAAACTAACACAGGAAAAATGCCAAGTAAAGTACAAGGATAAGCAATGGCATCTGCGATGTTTGATGAACGTGTACAAGATTTAACAGACACATATCACACAACACGACAGGACTTACGAAATGTAAACACAGACCCGTTTTAATGAAGCAGCATCCAAAGAGAAATTCACCTACAAGCTTTACTCACACGGCCTACCTGTCCCACCCATCTAATCTGGCCCATCCTTTCAACTCTACCAGCTATGAGACATGCATAGTCCCCAGCGGGCTTCTCACTGAAATTTGCAGAAACTTTAAAGGGAAGCCTAAGAACTGGACTTCGCTTCTCGTTAAAATGTGAATGAAATCTAAAGGTGTCACTTGGAATGCGGCTGCCGTCAACTCCGGGAAGCAAAACGTCCATAGGAAAGACAACAACGACAACAACTAACGAAAATGTATACACAGAGATGTCACACAGAGCCAGACGGGTATGGCTCTCCCGGTATCAAGGGCAGGCTCTAGAGACTTTGAGTCAGTTTAAGGCTTAGAACCAGGAGATGAGCAAGTCTGGCGGTGAAAGAGCGGACATTCCTCTTTTTCTTTTGAACACCCCCGCCCCCCGCGTTCTCTGATGCAGCCTGGATAAAAACTGTGGCAGGTGAGTCCAGACCGCGGGCGCTCCCTCGGCGGAAGGGCGGACTCAGAGACCGGGGAGTCTCGCCAACCGGAGCCGCACCACCTCCGCACATCCACGCTCCCCCCGGACCAGCAGGCCCTTCGGGGCAAAAGGCACGCAGGGATCCTGCCGGAATCCGCCGAGGAGCCGGTGGGCCGGGGCCGGGCGGCGCGTCTTGGCACACCCACCGGCCACCCTTCCTCCCCGCCAGCGCCCCCCTCCACGTCCGGGGGCTCAGGCGTCGCGGGGGAGAGGTGCGGGGTCTCGGGCTCCCCCGACAGGTGCCCTCCCCCAGCGCTCCCTCCGTGGGGCCCGGACCTGCGTTCCGAACCGACCTAAGAGCTGGTCCAGGGCCGGCAGCCCGGTGGACACCAGCAGCTGCCCGTTCCGCACCGACGGTCGCGTGCCCGCAATGGACGCCAGGCGAGGGCTGCCACTGTCGGTCCCGCTGGCTCTAGGACCCCTCCTCTGGAAGCTGGTGACGTTGCCCCTGCCGGCTGCCGCCGCCACCACAGACCCCGCAGTCCCGGCGCTGCCGCCGCCGCAGGTTGCCGCTGCCGCCATCTTGGAGCCTGCCGCGTTCACCCAATAGGAGCGCTGGGAACCCCCCACGGCCGGCCTATCGGAGCCGGCCGCGAGCTCCCGCCCCCGCGCCCCTACGGCGGCTCTTGCAGCCAATAGGACCGAGACGTGCCTCCCGAATCAGCCAATCGGGAGGCGTATTGCTGAAAGGTGCGCACACGTAACGACGGCCGGCTTCTGCGGGGTCCAGGTGAGAAAGGCCCACCTGAGTCCCGGGTAAGGGTCTCCAGAGTTCCCGGGGGCCGGAGGTGGGTCCTCTGGCGTCATCTGACGCGCTTCTGGTCTTGAGTGTCTCCATTCACGTCGGGTGATGGAGAAGGTTGGTGAAGCGATACGCCCTTAGGACTGATCCGCCCGTGGCTCGTGGCATCTGGCGCCTCTCTCCGCCCGGTAGTCGAGGGGAGACTCTTTCCTTCTCCCCTTTCTTCCGATTTCGGAGAGAAAATCCCCCCTGCCCCCCTCCCCCGCCCCCCCAGGTGGTCATTTTCTGAATTTTGTGTTGTCTGGAAAGGTTCGAAGCTTGCCAGCTGACCTCTGGGCATGGTTCGTTAGTGGTGGCGGGCAGGCTGGGTCTCGACCCCGGCGTGAAAACCCTTGAACTTGGGACGGATTTGGTTTTCCGGAGCCTGACAGTAGCCGCCCCTCGGACACGTCCCGGCGAGACGCTTTTCGTTCATTTTAATGAGTGCTTCTGGAAGTCTCGGAGGGCTGTCCCTGGGCGGTGTGAATGACAAGTGTTAGTCTGACAACCTTCTTCACACATTTAATTGTCGTTTGCTGTTAAAGCAGCTGCAAATAACAGAAAATACTTGGGGTTTCTTTCTTCCCTCCCATCAACACCCCCCCCCCCCAAAAAAAAACCGCTAGGAAGAATTAGATGTCTACGTACTTTTTAAAATTTGTGAACTCTGAATCGGGAGTCTTCTTGCTAGAATATGAATTGTATGTGTGTAAAAGTATGTTATTTAGAGCTATGCTTTTTGACTTTAAAATATTCTCCAAACTGAGCGGGGAGGAGGTGGGCGAGTAAGTGATTTTTAAAAGTGTTCGTGACTAAAAAGTGTCAAGTTAAAAAGGACTCACAAATCATTCCTGCACTACTAAGTTGTTATTTGACAGGGATCTGTGATACCTTTTAAATATATTCAAACCTCATTAAAATTCTTACCATTGAGCTGTTTTAAATCTCAATGACGTGTTAAAGTTTTTTGGTTGATTCTATTCGATAAATAGAAGTTAGTGTTGGTATGTAGTAACTGGAGTTTTTCATTTTGGGAGGTTTTTTAAATTTTAATTTTTAAAGAACCAACTTTAGAAAAAAAGAAGAAATCTTAACTATTTAATAGTATATCAACTGGAAAGTTTTGCGCAAGGTTTCTTTTATATCCTCAAATCTCTGATGAGTGATTACTGACTGCCTAGACCTAATCTTGTCATTTTAGACCAGTAGTAATAAAAATCTCATCTGGGGAGATAGGATTAATAACGCGCAGAAGACAACAGAGTTCTTATAATGAACACATGAAATGGTAAGCACTAATTTTGTCCTGTGGCAATTAAGCACTGGGGAGACCAAACCAAAAAGCAGTAAAGCAGTCCAATATCAAATAGAAACTTCTTGAATATTTTTGATGCCCTGAAAACTTTGAAATACTACATATATTTATTATTTTTTAACAGATAACATTGTTTTTATCATGTAAAATAAGGTGTTTTGAAGCAGAGGTACATGGTGGAATGGTTAAATCTAGTTCATTAACAATGCATTAATTACCTCACATAGTTTTCATTTTGTGGTAAGAGCACATAACATCCACTCTCTACATTAAAAAAAAAATACGGTACATTGTCATTAACTGTAGTCTCATTGCTGTAAACTTATGCTGTACAAGAGATTTCTTGAGATGTATTCCTCCTAACTGAATAACATGCCCTCTGCAACCACCCCATCCCCTGGGAACCACCATTGGCTTCTCTACTTCTGTGAGATCACCTCTTTTAGATTCCACGTATGAATGAGATATTGCCTTATTTGTCTTTCTGTGCCTGGCTTATTTTATGTAATATAATGGCCTCATTTTATAGGCTTCTTTACTTATGTAGCGTCTTGTTTCCTGCTGTATTAATGCTTTGGTTTTCTTAAGGTGATGGAAGTGATGCTTTGTTAGCCTCATTACAATAGCTAAAGAATTATCTTCCAACCTGAACTATAATTTGGGAAGCATGACCAATATACACACTAAAACATTCATGAAATTAGGATATATTGCTGGCATAACATTATCATGAAATAAATTAATTTTATCTGCCTTCTAGTTCTTTTTAAGCAGATAAAGCCTTTGTTCCCAAATAATTCCAAATACTTGAACTTGCTATACTTAACAAAGTTGAGTATAAAACATTGGAATAAATAAAGTATTAATGGAAGGGAAGAGTTAAAAGTTATATGTTTAGATGTGCCATTAATTAAACATTTATTGAGGACATACTAAATTCCAGGATGTGGGCAAAGGGCTTAGGGTACAGGAGAAAAAATACTTAGTCTCTGTAGTCTTTGAGTTCACAGTGGGGAAAATAGATGGGTGTAGTGGACCCCATACTCAATGTGTGGTTGTGTGCCCTTCATTCCTTCTCCCTCCCACTTTTAGCAGTGTCCGGCTTCTGCTGTTCCCACCTTCCTTCCTCCCTCCTTTAGCAGGTCCAGTGTCTGTTCCCACCTTTGTGCTAGTCTGTCCAGGAATCAGGGCCCACTTATGAGTGGGAACATGTAGTGTTCGGTTTTTTGTTTTTATGATAGTTCTCCCCCAAACTTAACTATTAATAACTTACTGTTGACAGGAAGCCTTGCTAATAACATGAACAGTCGATTAACATATATTTTGTATGTTATATGTGTTATGTACTGTATTCTTACGATAAGTAAGCTAGGCAAAAGAAAATGTTAAAGAATATCATAAGAAAGAGAAAATATATTTACTGTTCATTGCATGGAAATGGGTCATCATAAAGGTCTTCATCCTCACTGTTTTCACCTTGAGTAGGAGGAGGGAGAGGAGGGGTTGGTCTTGCTTCCTCAGGGATGGCGGACAAGGTAGAAGGGGAGAAAGGTGGGGCAGATGCGCTCTGGTGTTTTATGGAAATTTATCCTAATTTCTGTCTATTTTACTTTTTCATTTCTCTAAAATATTTCTATACAGTACCAATCCTTCTTCCATCATTTGCTCTAGTTCCAGTGCCCAAATCGTAGAAGGGTCAGGTCATCAAAATGTGAAACCAGTCTTGAGTAGTCAGAACCCTTTGGACAATTGGTTTTCAGGTACTGCTTCTGTGCCTTTCTCATTGTCTGGCACTGGTTTGGAAGCACTCATCTCCATTAAGTCATCTGTTCACTCCTCTGGCGCTGTTAGCTCTTGAATTTCTCCAAGATCTGTAATCTTGAAACTCTTACCTCCACATTTTTTGCCTGATCCACTGTCTTTTCTGATTTCTTTGATTGACTGTCATTAATCCTATGAAGTCATGCAGAACATCTGGACACAGTTTTCTCTAGGAGGAATGTATTGTTTCAGGCTTGATGGCTTTCACAGCTTTTTCTGTAACAACAGTGGCGTCTTCAGTGGTGTAATCCTTTCGGACTTTCTCCCTTTGCAATAGGTACTGCTGCTTTATGCAGGCTCCATGATGTTCACTCTTCCACAATGCTGATGATTCTGAGAGTACTTTGTGTACTGAGTCTTCAAGGCCTTTATGACCCCATGATTGTGCCGAATTAGCGATGTTGTGGTAGAGGGCAAGTGGACCCTTTGACATCACTGGTGCTGAACTCATGGGGTTCTGGCTGGCCAAGGGCATTGTCCAATATAAAAAAAAAAAAAACTTTAAAAGGGAGTCCCTTACTGGCAAGGTACTTCCTCACTTCAAGGACAAAGCATCGATGGAACCAGTCCAGAAAAGGGGTTTTCATTGTTGAGGCCTTCTTGTTGTAGATCCAAAAGATTGACAGCTGGTTTTTTATCTTTTATCTTAAAGACTCAGAGGTTAGCAGCTTTATAGACAAGAGCAGTCTTGATCATAAACCCGAAGGTGTTTGCACAAAACAGTAGACTTAGCCTATTCCTTTCTCAAATCCTGGTGCCTATATCTCTTACTTACTAATAAATGTCCTTCGTGGCATTTTTTCCCCTCCTGAATAAGGCACTTCCATCTGTGCAGATATTCTTTCTCCTTAGTAATTTTCTTAATAGCATCTGGGAACTCATCTGCTGCCTTTCTTGGTCAGCAGAAGCTGCTTTTATTATCTTGACAATTTTTTAAGCCAGCCTCTTTTCAAAATTACCATCCTTTGCTGGCATTAATTTTCCAACTTTAGTTCCTTCACCTTCCTTTTGCTTAAATTGTCATACAGTGATTTCTCAAATTGCATTAGAGTCTATAGGTATGCTTTTTTAATAATAATCTTGCACCCACATTAAACCTACATTTTCAATACAAGATAAAAAGATATTTTGTTGCCTGTTGTGGTGACTCACATCTGTAATCCCAGTGCTTTGGTAAGCCAAGGTGAAAGGACTACTTCAGACCAGGCATGCAAGACCAGGCTGGGCAACATATTAAGTTCCTGTCTCTGCAAGAAATTTTTTTTTAAAGGCATTTTGCAAAAAGTTCAAGGTTTTCCTGCCTGCTGGCATATCTGCAGCAGTGGTTTTACAAGTTTCCTTTTCTTTTTTTTTACCATGATTCTTACCCTGGATTCATTTATCTAGAAATGGCAGGCAACTGTAGCAGACCTCAACCAGTATCTTAGGACGTCTCTCTGCTTCTTGGGAGGACTTCTAGCATCACTAGTGGCATTTCAGATAGGTCCCATGGTGTTATTCAAGGTTTGTGGTATTGCACAAAACATGATGAAAAATAAGCAAAAACTACAAGGGATTACTTTTTACTATAGTACAAGGCTATTTACTGTGGAGAGGACTGCTCATGTGAAGATGACTAGCATCACAGTGTTTTAGCAGATGCTCATCACACTTGAGCTCACTGCAATAGCAACCTGAGGTGGCTATGAAATTATTACAGTAGCGCAATATGTACTACTGTTTTAGGCAGTTGTGATTTAATACTGCCTCTTAATATTTGTTTGCATTTGAATGTTACATGTGAATGGTGCTATGTATGGTCTATACTGTGTACGTGAGTCTTGATAAATTTTAGCCTTATAATTTGTGTATTTTTTATGATAGTAAATAATAAAATAGACTAATATTGTCATGTATTTTATGCGCTTGTGACATATCTAATTTTAATTTTTCGATATCTCTAGGCTACATGGTTCATGTCACAAATCTCCAAAAAATTTTCCAACATTTATTGAAAAAAATCATGCTTTTCAAGGACCAGTTGTATATTGTAAGTGTGATGGGTGACGAATGTGGGCTCCCTAACTCAGGTTGAGCTAGAGGAGCCTCGGAGAATCCCCTGAGTTTGGAAGAATGTGTGGAAGAATGGAAGCTATTACAGAACATGGGTGATTTCATTAAATCTGTTCTTATGCTTCTGAGCAAGTAGTTCTCATGATTTATAAGTGCTAAGAGAAGAGACAGTAGAAGTGAAGCAGAAGTCTGATTGGTATTTGGAAGCCGGTAGATTTTCTTTTTTTAAGGATAATGGGAATGGAAAAACTTTTAAGTAAAAGAATGGCATAATGATCATATTTGATTTACTATGGAGTGGCTAAAAGTGTGCTTAAAGAGAATGGATTAGCTGCAAGTAAGATTGGGATAAAGAGAATCGGATGAATTAAGAGATTACAGTTAGGGGTAGAATTGACATGGCCAAGGAAGGTGGAGGAGGACCCAAAGGTGACTAACAAGTCTCAGCCTGTTGTAGCTTTGGGGGTGGCAGAGAATCAAGGAGCAACAGCCGTATTCTGTAGTTTTGTGATGTTGGTTGTGAGGGTTGGGAGATCATAAACTGAGGGGATCTGTTTTGAACATGTGTGATTTGAGGTACCTGTGGGGTATGCACATGAAAATAATCCACAGTAGGCTACTTGTGAGCTCTCTAGATAAAAGATGTAGATTTGAAATTATTAAGTACATGGTGGCAGTTTGTCCCATGGGAGTGCGTAAACTCACCAAGGAAATACATACTTTAGAATGGAAAAAAAAAGGACGACAAATAGACTTTGGAAATATCAACATTTAAATGCTGGGCAGAGGAACAGAATGTAAAATACGGTTAGAAAGTGTTTATTTTATCTAATCATAATGACTTTGTTAAGGGCAAATCTTCTGGAGTAGTAACCCTAAAAGTCAAATAATTGTATTATTATTTATTTTATTGTATTGTATTTTATTTTTTGAGACGGAGTCTCACTCTGTCTCCCAGATTGGAGTGCAGTCACACAATCATGGCCACCACAGCCTCAACTTGCTGGGCTCAGGGCATCCTTCCACCTCAGCCTTCCAGGTAGTTGGAGCTACAGGTATGCTCCACCATGCCCAGCTAATTGTTTAATTTATTGTAGAGATGAGGTCTCGCCAAGTTGCCCAGGCTGGTCTCAAACCTTTAGGCTCAGGTAGTCTCTCGCCTTGGCCTCCAAAAGTGCTGTGATTACAGACATGAGCCACCACACCTGGCAAATAATGGTATTTAAAATGAAGTTTAATATTCTGTAGAAGAAGACTGTTTTACGTTTTGGAAACCTTTGTTGTGAAGGAGGGCAGAAGGAGATGACAAAAGTTTAAGGGAGGGGTTTTTTGGTGTGTGTGTATGTGTGAGAGAGAGAGAGACGGGGAGAGAGAGAAAAGAATATAAAGGTACTAGAAAACTATTCTAAACAATTAAAAGAAAAGGTCCTGAGTAAGATAGAAGAAATGGAGTCAACACAGAAGAAGGAGAGGGAGGAGTATTTGAAAGGAGGGGGAACAATGCAGTGGCTAAAAGATGTAAATGAAAATAAGAGACGGGAAAGTCATTTTTCTCTTCCTTTCTGCCACCAAAACTTGGAGACCCTTAAAACCATTTTAGTCTTTCATTCCATATTCTTATATTAATCACCATTTATATACCAGTAACTACCCTGGTAAAGTTACTCTGTCTAAAGTTCAAGTCCAGATCACTTCTCGGTCCTCCATCGTCATAAATCCAGATTCCCTACCTGTCCCTCAGAAGTCTTAATGAGACCTGAGACTCAGAATGCTCCAAAGGTCGTTCTTCATCACCCCTTTTTTGGTAACTTACCCACAAGACAGATGGTAACTTCTGAGAGCAGTGACAAGTAGACAGGGTAGTGTGGAGGCAGCAAGTCTGCCTTGTAAGGATACGGCTTCTTAGTACAGTACATGCCCACACAGTGCCAGGACCCACCTAGATGCGTTTCCATCCCAGAACACCGTGCCCTGGAGCTGCTTCTGCAGTGACTTCATTAAGAGTTTTGATATGCCTGAAGACATCCACAAAATAATGTTTAGAAGTACTGTGGCCCAAATCTCTTAAATATACATGTTACCTTCCTTTGCAGCCTTTAGGGATATGCTATGCCACATATATGTGAAGTGTGCATGCTCATACATGTGTTTACATACATAGGCATATTTCATTTGAGAATGAATTCAGAAGTGTGAAGGGAGATGATATATTGAAGTTCCACAGCTAGGACAAAAGCCAATCCATAACAGCCACTTATGTCGAGTTCCTACTTACCCCATCTCTAATTATCCATTAGAGATTCTTTCATTAGCTTATTACAGAACTTCTTTCAAGCTACTTCACTCTTAAGGATTTACAGTCTAAATTTTCTCAAAATTTTGAAAAATTCTGCTGGATACCAATAACCTAAAGTATTGTGGGAATCAAAATACTAGAAGAGTTATTAAATAATGCAAATAAAACGATGTTTCCAAAAGTGTGTGAAGTAGCTACCATGAGTGTTACAAAAAAGGAGTCTTTGCAAAAAAAAAAATGAAGAAACAAAAATAAAACCATAAGAAACAGAAACCAAAACTCTGGCATTTCGTGTCTCAGTGAGTGAGAGGACGGGCTGTAGAATTAGTTGCCTGCACCAGGGACCCTCACCACACTCGGCTCCCTTCTCGTGCTTTGTTCTGTCACATCCAGTTACAAAACCTATGGAGTTTGCTTCTTCAGAGCTCTTGAATCCATTCTAGGCTGTTTAACCCTTGTCTTCAATTCTGTTGGGGTCCATTCTTCACCTTCAAGAGCCATCCTGATCCTTTCACATTATATGACTGATCACATAATATAAAACCAAAGCTTTTTAAGGAACTGTGTGTCATCCCCTCTACCTGCCTCTCTAGCTGCCTCATGCTATAACTTCCCCAGCTCTAGCTTTCGTTCAGTCCTCTGTACTCACCTTGTTCCCATCCTCTGAAAAGCCACTAGTGAACTTGCACATACCTTTCCGATTTCACTTCAGCCTATACATGCTCAGTAATGGCATCAAAGTGAAATAAACTCTTAGGGAATCTAAGTCTGAGAGCTTCAGAAGCAACTCTGGAGGACCCTTCCACAAAGATTTCAACAAGTTAGTATTCCTAGGAGTCTTCAGTTACTGTTGAAGGCAGGTAGCCTTCAACTGTAGGCATCCGATTTAAGGTAAACCAGAATACTCATAATGGGGAACCCTGTGACACATAAGGCAACATTCCACTGGTTTTTCCATTGCTACTCTGTGCAGGTAAAGTGTCTAACAGATACCGTGAGACTTACTACTGGGCCTGTTGGTACTCTGGCAATGTGACTGAAGGAGTGACTCTTACCTGCACAGAGGGAGTTTCTGAACCTCATGTAATTCCTTTCTTTGCCATCTTCCTGTCACTGTGCTCTTAAAGGGAAACTACAGTCTTACTTGCAGCATCACAGATTTGTTTTACCTGTTTTTCCACTTTATATAAGTGAAGCCTTTTCAGTGTGTGCTCTTGTGTTTGACTTCTTTTGCTCAATGTTATGTTTGTGAAATTAGCCTTACTAATGTGTATAGTTGTGAATAATTTATTCTCATCGCTGTATAGTATTACAGTCAGTCCCCTACATATGAACGAGTTCCCTTTTGAGAGTGTGTTCACAAGTCCAGTTTGCTCCTAAGTTCAACAAAGTTAACCTAGGAACCCAACGAACACAATTGCCTATATAGTACCATACAGTAATAGGTTTATAATACTTTTTACACAAATAATACATAACAAGCAAAAAATAAAACATTGTTAATCTTACAGTAGAGTACCTTGAAAATACAGTAGTACAGAACAGTACAACAGCTGGCATACGAGGCTGGCATTGAGTAAACAGGCTGATGGGAGGAGGGAGCAGAGGTGGGAAATGGCAGAGCTGAGGGATCTTCAGCAAGAGGAGACTGAGGGCAAGCTGCAGTGTCATTCACACCTGATGCTGATGGCACAGGTTTCGGTTCCTTGCTGGATTCAATTCTATCTACCCTCTTTAAAAAATGCTTCAGTGATGTCTGGGTAGCTCTTTTTTCCTCGCCATAGATAACACAGTGGCACTGGATTGCATTCTTAATGGCAGCTGCTACCTTCGTATACCAGTTTGCCTTTGGGTCCTGTGCCTCGTTTGTATCTTTGAGAGTTTGCAGCTTGAAGGCTCGCATGTAGGGGACGTACTGTATATAAATGTATTATAATTCGTTATCCATTCTACTATTGAAAGGATTTGGATAGGTTCCCATTTGTGGCCGAGGAGTTTTTCAACATGATTGTACCAATTTATTCTCTTACCAGGGTGTTTGAAAATTTCAGTTACTTTTCACCCTTATCAACACTTAGTATTTTCTCTTCTTTTTAGCTATTCTGAGGTTGTTGTGCCATGGCATTGTCATGGATTTGGACTGATGAAGTTGAGCACCTGTTTATATGTTTAGTGGCCATTTGGATAACCTCTTTTGGGAAGGCTCTCTATGTGTCTTTGCTAACTTTTTTTTTTTTGAGTTGTAGTCTCACTATGTCACCCAGACTGGTGTGCAGTAGCCGCTCCCGGCCACAGCATCCTCAACCTGCTGGGCTCCGGCGATCCTTCCACCTCAGCCTTCCAAGTAGCTGGAACTATAGGCATGCGCTACCACACCTGGCTAATTTTTGATTTATTGTAGAGATGAGGTCTCACCAAGTTGCCCAGGTGGGTCTTGAACCCGCGGGCTCAGGCAGTCCACTCACCTCGGCCTCCCAAAGTGCTGGGATTACAGGCTGAGCCACCGAGCCCGGCTGCTAACTTTTAAAATTTGGATTGTCTGTCTCTCCTCCATGAATTTGTAGTTGTTATTTTACATTTTGGATGAGTCCACTTTCAGATAAATGTATTACAAATACCTTCTGTCGGTCTATGGCTTGCCTTTTCTTATTGTCTTTTGATTTTAGTGATGATATATTCTGACACATCAGTTTTTGCTTTATTGCAAGTGCTTTATGGCCATGTTTGACTACTCTAAGACCATGTTTTCTTATAAAGGCCCTGCTGTTTATTTTTAAGCATTTACCTCTACTCTGTTGGCATTGACTGATGTGAGGGAGGGGTAAAGGTGCATCTGTTTTTTCTCTATTGGCATCTTATTGACCTTAACTGAAAAGATTGTTCCTTCTCTGCTATATTGCATCATCACTGTTTTAGTAAATAAAGTCGTACATAAATTAGGCAGATTTCTTTCCAGGCTCTCCATTTCTTTAGTTAGTGTGTGATTCTGCACATTCTTCTGGAGGCTAGCTTCTTTTCTGTAAGAATTTTAGCCACTGTGTACTGTGCTGGCCTCAAGTGAAATCAGTAAAAATAGGAAGCTCACACTGTGGCTGTCCCTTCTCTACAAGTTTGACTCACCAAAAAATCTGTCTGCTTCTAGTGAATCTGTAGAGCTTTCATGTATTTGATTTTTGTCTTTCGTCCAGAGTTTCTAGTTGGCATCTCTAGTAGGGCTGGTCTGTTATAACTTTACTTTGCCATACTGGAATCAGCTCTTACTATTTTTAAGTGCCTGTAGTGATTTCCCCTTTTTATTTTATTGCTGATATTCATAATGTGTTTTTTCTTTCTTTTTTCATTGTTTTGCTAGGGATTTTTAATTTTTCTAATCTTTTTTAAAAACAAATTTTGTCTGTTGATTTCCCTCAGTTTTACATTTATTTTCTATTTCATCTATTACCACTCTTATCCTTATTTTTTCCTTTACATTCCTTGGTTTTGATTGCTGAGGTTTTGTTTTCCCCTTTCTTCTAATAAAGAAATAGACTGCATATAGTTAAGACTGTGATTTTTCTCTTAGCACTACTCTTGCTGCTTCTACAACTTTGACATTTTATATTTTCATCATCACTTGTTTCAAAATATTTTCTAATTTTTGTTTTATTTTTCTCTTTGGTCCATGGATTATTTAGGACGCTTCTGAGAGTGATCACAGATGCCAGGAAAGCAAGGTAAACTGGGACCATCCAGGGCAAATTGGTACTTATATTCATCGTAATCTTAGTGGACTTTTAAGTATAACAGAAAACCCAGAAGCTAAATTAAAATTTTTAAAACCATTGTATGTTTATATCCAGTGTAATAGGGTAAATGTGTCAAATGGTAAACATGTTTTGGTTCAAGAAGATTTGTCAAGTAAATATATCTATGCAAAAAAATAAACTTAAACAAGACATTCTTAATGGTAAACACTAAAACATTAAACATTTTTAATGGTAAAGAAAAAGGAATTCCAGAGCTAGAATGGCCCAGCATTTGTATACTTCTCAGTCTGGGATTGTTCTTCATATTTGCATATAGGCCAAATGAAGAATTAGATGACGGCTGACTGGTGCTCCTTTCACGTTCAACTAGAGTCTCAAAGGCATAAAGCTAATCTAAGCACGTGTGATGTTTAATTATCGTGGACATTTCTGCTGAGATATGATCAATTTCCCTTCAGTTTGCATAATTATGGGAGCCCAGGAATAGGCCAAATATTTAAAACTATTCCATATGGAGCCTCTTACATTACATCTACTGATTTTGCATGAAGGGCCCCACAGCTCACGAAGCTCCCATCTGAAGAAATATGTAATTCTTGGACCCTTTGGTAGTGTTAGAGAGAAATTTATTATTTCGACGGCTGTTTCCCGGTTGAAGACTCTGGATACAAAGTATGTTTATGATCGGTTTCTTGCAGGATAAGATGAAAATTATAAATCCTAGCAAACATTGATGTCATTAACTTGAATCAAATCAGAGTCATTTATTATACAATTTAAATAATTATTCATGGTTCTTATTCTGTATAATTATTACCTCTTTGAATTCTGTCTTCTTAGGAAACACTTTTTTATTATTTTCATCAAATTTGATAGCATTCATTGCATTCTGTACTTTGAATTCTTGTATAATCTCTTCCACATCTGTGATCATATTTAGTTTGTCACTTATAATGCTGTATATTTGAATTTTCTCTCAATTCATGTCTTTTCTCTCTGATTAACTTTGAAAAATAGATTTTTTAAGAAATCTATTTTGGTGGTATTTTCATAGAATAATGCCTTAGATTTATGCATTTTCATTTCTAAAGTCACAAATGTCTGTCTTTTTTTGAATTTATTTCTTCTTCTTCTCTTAAATATCTTAGTCCATTTGTGCTGCTGTAACAAGATTACCTGCGATTGGGTAATGTATATAAACAGAAGCGTACTGGCTCACAGTTCGGGAGGCTGCGAAGCCCATGCTAGAGAGGCTGTTGTCTGGTGAGGGTGTCCCTGCTGTGTCCTTCCACAGTGAAAGGCAAAGAAAGGGAAAGAGTATAAGAGTAAACTCATGACCATGAGCCCTTTGATACTTGGCACCCACTCATCATGAGGATGGCGCCCTCATGGACTGAACACCTCCCATTAGGCCCAGTCTCTCAACACCGTTGCATGGGGTTTTGGTTTCCAACACATGCTCTTAGGTGGAAGACATTCAAACCATAGCACTTAAGTATGCTTTTTCACTATAGCACTTTTTAAAGCATTAGTTGAAGTGCAGTTTGAGTAATCTGTTATAGTGATTTCCAGATGAGCCCTGTCCAGTAGAACTCCTGTGTTGATGGAAATGTTCTGTAGCTGTGCTGTCCATCACAATAGCCATAAGACGCATATGGCTCTTGAGTACCTGAAAGGTAGCTGATATGACTGAGGAACTGAATTTTTAATATTTAATTATATGCATTTAAACAGCTCCTTGTGGCTAGATGCTACTATATTAAATCATACAGCTCGCTCTAGGTCAAGATTTGGCAAACTTTTTGTAAAAGATCAAATAGTAAATACTTTGGGCTTTGTGGCCCCCATGGTCTCTGTCACAATTGCTCAACTCTGCTGTCGTAGCACAAAAACAACCATAGATCACTTATAAATGAATGAACACGACTTTGTTCCAGTAAAACCTCATTTGCTAAAACAGAGAGTCTGCTGGACTTGGCTCATGGACTCTAGTTTGGCAACCTCTCTCTAGATAAAAAAATGGGTCTGGGGGAACTTTGTGTTTTTATTTGACCTACTCTGTATTCCCTGGCTCCCTTCAGAACTCTCTCTTTGTTAGGAGAGAGAGGAGCCCTTTTAGGGTGTCCCTCTGTATTTCTTCAACTTTTCTTCCACGCTTTTCTGGTTTGAGTTGTTTTTTTTTTTTTTTTTTGGTGAGTGAGGGAACGTGATGGCAGACAAGAATTCTATTTTAAGTTTCTTTAAACTCTGCTGTTCTGTTGATTCTACTCTTTCATATGCCTCTTGTTTTATAGATGCAATATCTTTCCAGTATCTCTGAAGGTATTAAGTAGAATTTCTTTCCCTTTTTTTTTTTTGGCCTCTCCAAATTACTTCTGTTTTGTCTAGTGTTGTCTTTTCCGATTGGTTGTTTTCATCATGGGCCTTCTTTTTCATGCTTGTGGTTTCCTTAGACGTTGGTGATCCTTGTCCGATTACATTGATAAATGAATCCAGTTGAATAATATAGAGAATTGGAGTGGGTTTTCTTTTCCTATGTCCTTCCAATAAATCTTTAACCTAAATGGAAAGAAGCCTGATGGAGATTCTTCTCTGTCAGTAGGACTTGCTTGTTATACGCTTTGCTTCAAAGTGCATGAACAGAAGCAAGCAGACAGGCCCAGTCCTTTAATAGCCAGATAAGGAGGACCATGTCCAAGCTCTTGCACCTCCGTCCTTTGAAGACCAGATTCCTCTCAGGAAGATGATACCATTGTTTGGAAGTTAGCTTCCATAACCGCTGATTCAGCCCAGAATCCCTTGGGAGTCACAGGAAGAAAAGATCTGTCTTCCTGAAACATTCTCATGCGTTTGTGCTTGGCTAGATGGGCATATTTCTTTTGACACAAGATAGTAAATATTTTAGGCTTTCCAGGCTCCGTGGTCTCTTTTGAGATTATACAACTCTGCCATGGGAAAGCAGCCATAGGTAACATTAACACGTGAGCATGACTGTGTTCTAATGTACTTTTTGTGGACCCTGAAATTGGAATTTCATATAGTTTTCAAATGTTACAAAATCTTCTTTTTTCTTTCATCCATTTAAAGGTGTAGTATCAGTCTTACCTGACAGACTATGCAAGCACAGGTGGTGGGCTGGAAGGTGTGCCTTGTGAGCTGGAAGGTGTGCCTTGTGAGCCACAGCTTGCCAACCGTGTCTGGGCTGTTGTTCTTGCCATTCTTTCCTGCTGATCACTGTTGTTTCATCTGCCCTATCTTCCAGAAAGGATGCAAAGTCTCTAGTGCATTGATGCCTTTCACTGCTTCTCAGTGTTAATTTCTTTTTATTTTTAAAATGTACTATCCCTTCAATGCAGTTTTTGAAGGGAGCAGTGGTAGATTTGTCTGCCATTTGAACCAGATTCCCTTTTAGGCATGATATTTGAACACCAACAACAAAAAAGATATACAGTAGAGGTAAAATGTGAAGTGTCTTCTTTGGTATCTCTTCATTACCTCTGATCTTCTGTACATGGATGTGTTCGTGGTTAATATAATAAGTAATATTTTGTTGAATTCTTATTGTGGCTCCTGTAATGTTTTTCATGCTTTCCACACATTATTTAACCTTTACTCGTTTAGTAGATGAATGAACTCAGTAACTGGGTCCTAGAAAGGATAAGTATCTTGCTCTGTCCAGGGCATGTAGCCCGTAAGTGGCAAAGCCAGGAGTCATGATAGAGGCGGCTGTCTGGCTCCAGAATTCTGCTCTTCTCCACCATTTCTGCTTGAGCCCAGATGCAGTCTCAGTTCCCTCCTCACATAGCGTTTTGTTCAGCCAGTTTATTGATAATAGCACAAGATGCGAGGCATGTTTGCCTGGCTGAAAGGAGCACACATTCTGAGTGATGGCTATGGTGAGAAAAAGTGGTGGGAAGGCAGTTGGGGTAGTGGGACATGTGTGTAAAAGTGTAAACTTTTACACTAAAAGTGTATCCTAGAGTTGAAGGATTCTGAGTTTCATAAGATCTGTCTTAATCTTGTGACAGATTTCAGTTTCAACCCACATCAAAGAAGGAGTTTATAACAGATTGTCCAGAGCTGAAACGGAATCATTTGTAATTTAAAAATATTTGCTTCTTAAAATCTTTTGAATTTTAATTTTATAGTTTTACTTTTTATATTTTTTCCCAAAGTAAAAGTTTTTCTTTTAATAACTTTA
The DNA here is from genome assembly GCF_000164805.1 of Carlito syrichta. Classification (NCBI taxonomy): domain Eukaryota; kingdom Metazoa; phylum Chordata; class Mammalia; order Primates; family Tarsiidae; genus Carlito; species Carlito syrichta. The sequence continues at coordinate 270,241 of NW_007247393.1, forward strand.
AAGACCATAAGGTATTAAAATTTTTCTGTTTATCAGAATGTTGCCCAGGCTGGAGTGCAGTGGCACACTCACGGCCACCCCAGCGTCGACCTGCTGGGCTCCAGCGATTCTTCTGCCTCATCCTTCCAATTAGTCAGAATTACTGGAACATGTTACCACATCTGGCTAATTTTTGATTTATTGTAGACACAAGGTCTCGCCAAGTTGCCCCGGATAGTCTTAAACGCGCAGGCTCAGGGAGTCCACTCACCTCAGCCTCCCAAAGTGCTGGGATTACAGGCTGAGCCACTGAGCCAGCCTAGAAAATAATTTTATAGCTTGGTAGTCAAAGTTTGAATTTTTTTTTTTAAAGAAAATTATGTTTTTTCTTTTTTTGTTTTCTTATTTTTTAATTTTAATTTTTTATTTTAAAGATATGGGGTAAAATTCAGGGTTAGGTATACAAATATTCATTATGCAGATACCCTTGTTGATGAGATATGCCCCACCATGTTTTTTTTTCTATTAACCTTTTCTAAATCAAGTCACCTGAAAATTGATGAATTGCTATCATATATGATGATCATTTTCCCTCACTGAACATTTTAATATGTTCAATTTATTTGTTATCAGTAGCTTGGCTTTGATTCTCTAATTGAAGTATTTGTGGCCGTCTCTAAGCTGGCTCAAGGTCTTGAGCCCTTAAAAAAAAGTTTGTTTTAGCTGGGCTCAGTGGCTCAGCCTGCAATCCCAGCACTTTGGGAGGCTGAGGTGAGTGGATTGCCTGAGCCCGCGGGTTCGAGACCCACCTGGGCAACTTGGCGAGACCTCATCTCTACAATAAGTCAAAAATTAGCCGGGCGTGGTAACGCGCGCCTGTAGTTCCAGCTACTTGGAAGGCTGAGGCGGAAGGATCGCCGGAGCCCAGCAGGTCGAGGCTGCGGTGGCCGGGAGCAGCTACTGCACTCCAGTCTGGGCGACAGAGTGAGACTCCGACTCAAAAAAAAAAAAAAGTTTTATGTGTGTGATAAAATATACACAGTATAAAATTCACTATTTTAATCTTGTGTAAGTATATCAATTCAGTGTCATTAAGTATATTTACAACGTTGTATAATAATTGCCACTATTCCCCAAACTTTTTCATCATTCCAAAAAGAAACATTGTACCCAATGAGCAGCAAAACTCATTATTCTTTCTTGCCTACATCCCTGATAACCTTTAGTCTGCATTCTGTCTGAATTTGTCTATTTGTCATGAACACTTCATGTAAGTGAAATTGTGTCGTATGTATTGTTAACATTTGCACGTTTTTCATTCAGCATAATATTTTGTATCATATATTAGAACTTCATTCCTTTTTTTATGGCTGAGTAATATTCTATCACAGATGCTCCTCAACTTATGATAGAATTATGTCCTGATATACCCATTGTAAGTCAAAAAGTGTTGTCAAAAATGCATTTAGTGGCCGGGCTCGGTGGCTCAGCCTGTAATCCCAGCACTTTGGGAGGCCGAGGCGAGAGGTTTGCCTGAGCCCGCGAGTTTAAGACCCGCCCGGGCAACTTGGTGAGACCTCATCTCTATAATAAAAAAAAAAACAAGCCGGGCTCGGTGGCTCAGCCTGTAATCCCGCGCCTTTGGGAGGCTGAGGTGAGTGGATTGCCTGAGCCCGCGGGTTCGAAACCCGACTGGG
>NW_007247393.1:271936-292107 GCF_000164805.1 Carlito syrichta
GGGGCGTGGTAGAGCATGCCTGTAATTCCGGCTACTCGGAAGGGCTGAGGCGGAAGGATCGCCGCAGCCCAGCAGGTCGAGGATGCGGTGGCCGGGAGCGGCCACTGCACTCCAGTCTGGGCGACAGTGAGACTCCAACTCAAAAAAAAAAAAAAAACAAAAAAAAAACAAAAACAAAAACTAGCTGGGTGTGGTAGCACATGCCTGTAGTTCCAGCTACTTGGAAGGCTGAGGCGGAAGGATCTCTCGAGCCCAACAGGTCGAGGCTGCGGTGGTCGGGAGCGTGCCACTGCATTCCAGCCTGGGCGACAGAGTGAGACTCCGACTCAGAAAAAAAAATGCATTTAGTACCTTGATAAAACCATCATAAAGTTGAAAAATCACGAGTCGAACCACTGTTCAGTCAGAGGCCATCTGGTGGTATGTGTACACACATACACACCCCACATTTTGTTTATCCATTCATTTGTTGATAACCACTTTAGTTGTATCTACATTTTGACTCTTGTGAATTGTGCTGCAGTGAACATTTGACCTACATGTATCTGTTTGAGTCTCTGTTTTCAGTTCCTTTGGGTATTGCTAGATTGTTCGGTAATTCTTTTTTTTTTTGAGTTGGAGTCTTACTCTGTCACCCAGATTGGAGTGCAGTGGCCACTCCCGGCCACCGCAGCCTCGACCTGCTGGGCTCCGGTGATCCTTCCGCCTCAGCCTTCCAAGTAGCTGGAACTACAGATGCGCACTACCACGTCCAGCTAATTTTTGATTTGTTGTGGAGATGAGGTCTCGCCAAGTTGCCCAGGTGGGTCTCGAACCTGCGGGCTCACACAATTCACTCACCTCTGAGCCACTGATCCCGGCTTGTTCGGTAATTCTATAGGTAACTTTTGTGTGTGTGTGTGTGTGTGTGTGTGTGAGCTGGATTCTCACTCTGTCGCCCAGACTGGAGTGCAGTGGCCGCTCCCGGCCACCGCAGCCTCGACCTGCTGGGCTCCAACGATCCTTCCACCTCAGCCTTATAGGTAACTTTTTAAGGTACCATCAAACTGTCTTTCACATTGGCTGTACCATTTTGCATTCCTACCAGCAGTGCACAAGGGTTACAGTTTCTCTATATCCTTGCTAACATTTGTTATTTTCTGTTTTTTTGATAATAGCCATCCTAGTGAGTGTGATGTAAAATCTCATTGAGGCTTTGATTTGCATGTCCCTAATGATGAGTGATGTTGAACATCTTTTTTTTTTTTTTTTTGAGAGGACTAAAAAGCTCCCACAGTGGGAGGGGACCTGAAGGGGTTTCCCGATGTTAAACATCTTTTAATGTGTATATCAACCATTTGTATATCTTGTTTTTGAGAAATGTCTTTGAAAATCCTTTGCCCGTCTTGAATTGGGTTATGATTGTGGTGTTTTGTTGTTGCTGATTGCTGTTGAGTTGTAGGAGTTTGTTATATATTCTGGACAATATAATCTCATTGGATATGAGATAAGAAAATATTCTCTCCCGTTGTGTGGGCTGTCTTATAGTATTCTTTGATGCTCAAAGTTTTTCATTTAAGGATATCCAATTTACCTGTTTGTTTTTTTTTCTCTTTTGTGGCATGTGTTTTTTTCGTGTCATATTCAAGAAATCGTTGCCAAATACAATATCATGAGTTTTGGCTCTGTGTTTTGTCCTACAAATTGCATAGTTTTAGCTCTTACATTTAGGTTTTTGACCCATTTTGAATTAATTTTTATATATAGTGTAAGATAAGAGTCCAACTTCATTCTTTTGCATGTTGATAGCCAGTTGTCTCAATGCCATGTTATGAAAAGACTGCACTTTCCCTCACTGAATGGTCTTGGCACCCTTGTCAAAAATCATTTGACTATTTATATGAAGATTTATGCCTATTATTCTTATTCTGATCTACTGGTCTGTAAATATGTTATTATGCCAGTACCACATTGTTTTCTGTAGAGACCCTATCTCTACCAAAAAAAAAAAAAAATTAACTGAGCATATTGGCCTGTGCCTTGTCAAAAATCATTTGACCATTTATGTGAAGGGTTATTTCCATGCTTTTTATTCTGTTCCCTTGATCTGTTGGTCTGTCATTATGCCAGTACCACAGTGTTGTTTTATGTTCTGTGGTTCCTGGTGGACATGAGTTTGTGTGGGGAGGTGGGAGAGAAAGAGAGAACATTCCTCAACCCACTACAGTCTTTTTTTCAGGTAATGCTATTATAAATGGTGTCATATAATCTATTTACAAATATTTAACGTTACCAAGCTTGTGAATATTAGGAGATTTCTTCACAACTTTCTAATACCTTTTAATGTTAATATTCATATTAGAGAGTACTGAATAGGAAAATCCCTTTTCTTCTCAGACTTTGTAATGCATATTAGAGTTAGGAGGTTATTTAGTAGTGGACTTTGCTGTTTTAGGAAATATTGCAAACATATGCATTCACACATATATATGAATAAGCCACACTGAAGTTCTGTTGACTTAAAGAAGTTTGCTGCTCAATATTTATCACACCAATGTTGCAAGATCCTAAATTACCTCTGTATTAGAATAGTGGTGGTCTCCAGGTGATGGGAATGAGTATGTGAAATTAGATTTCCTTGAGATTTTTGCATGTTTCAAGATTGAACCTAAAATGTTTAGTGAGTTCTTTAAATATTTAAATAACTCAGAAAACTGTAATTTTATGGGTAACAGAAATATAAGCATATTTAGTTAAGCCTACAATCACATGAGATTGTTAAGGTCAAGCATGATGCCTGTAAGTGGATGAAAGGATATATTTAAACAGACCAGTATTATGAAGAGAGAACTCATTTTTAAAGGTACTAAGATAAAAGAAAAAAGTCGAAGAGTCATAAAGGGAGGAGATTGAATTAAACAAAAATTAGGATTGATATAGAAATACAATACAAAGGAGAAGGCAGATAGGTTGACAGAAATGAAGAATTATCATAAAAGTGAAATGTCTAAAAGCAAAGACAAGAGACCGGATAAGAGGAAGGCTGAGGAGAGCAAAGGTGATAAATAATGCAGTGAATAGCTTGCTCTTGAAGGAGAGAAGATTAATATTTCAGAGTTTCTGCTTTAGTCAAATTAATGAAAATTATGAGACAGTAGCCAGAGTCTTTATATCGTTCTCTCAAGTCAAACTACTTGTGTCATTTTGCCAGAAAATAGTAGGAACCGTTTTACATATTATTAAATGTCAATTCAATATTATTTGTATATTATTAATATATTCATATGTGATATTGTATATTATATAAGGTCTGTGCAGTTGTATTTGTTTAAAGGTGAATGTGCATATATTTTCTTCTCCTAAAGGCAAAAATTTAGTTTTTAAGGTAGACATTGAAAAGTCACATGTAAACCCATACAAAGCAAAGTGTTTAACATTTCAAATGAAAGTAGCAATAATTTTTTTTCCCTCAGTCATAAAAAGGGATGTAGAATGTGTATAGTTGAATATAAGGCAGATTTTTGACTTCCACATCAGTATCAAACATCATATATTACTTTGCCTTTGTCATAACTGGTCGTGAGGTTCTTTCCAATATTATATGCATTTCTCATATTCAGTAAGTATCCGACTAATCCGTCTTACACACAAGCATTAGAAACTACTTTTTTACTGGATTTAAAATTCTTAAAATTAACCTCAGGTATTCATACTGGCCTATACAAGTTAATGTTTGAATCCTCGCTGTTTGCAAATTGTCTAGGTATAGAAGAGTCTAATGAATGGTATATGGTTGCCATAGCAACTCCTTTAACTTTTTGACCACAGTTCTTTCTGGGTTGAGATTTTAAAATCAATTATGTCACCCAATTACTTTCTTCTACTTAAATTGTTTGGTGGGTAAAGGACTTCAATATTCTTGGGTTTTTTAAGTCATTTTATCCAAGTGTCATCGAATATCTGAGTTTGAAATGGACTCACTAAGAGGAAGATGCACCTTTACAACTGAAAGACGTTTAGTCATATTATGTACTAATTCAACTCAATTTGGGTAAGAAAAGCATTCATCTAATATAATTCTGATTTCTTGCTTTAGGATTCCTGAAACCATGGATCACCCACATGTGCTTTGAAGCATGCTTTAGATTTTTTTGGTGAAAGCCCTGCAACTTCCCTAAAAATCGAATGTATTATGACCTATGGTAAGTGGGCGTTTTCCCTCCTTTTTCTTTTGTCAGTTTCATGTTCAAGTTAAGTCGTATGACTGTTGTAATGCTGCTCCCTGCTGGACACAGTGTAATTTTCTAAAGTTGGCACTTAATAGATGGGCAAATAACTGGTTAGCTGGACCGCTAAGGAGGGGAATGCTTGGCTACATCCACAGCAAACCAGTAGTACGCAACAGAGGCAGCTATTATCGTCATGGTGCCATGCCAGTGCCATCATGTTGGTGTCTGGAGCCTGATGAGAGTGCTGCCAGTCTTGTTTCTGAATTTCGTTGTTGGCTTCCCGTTCAGCGGCATCTAAAAGTTGTAACCAACATACATTGAGGAATGCTTGTAAATGGGGGCCCTTTAGGATTTCCTAAATTTCATGTGTTTTTTGGTAATGTAAGTCAGTTTACTATTATTATGCCTTCTGTAATATTTTCAATTCCCTGTACTTTTGTTTTTGCAAAGGAAATTTTTAAAATCATTCCAATATAATTTACATTAGATATTTTTGGATGTATTATGAATGAATCACCCTGTTTTACATTTTATGCAGTGGACTTTAAATGTAACTTGTTCTGTATATCTGTCCAGTAATCCAGCTAGCATGTCTTCTAGTACTCACAGTGAGCCATAGGTACACAGAGTGGCACAGGGTGGATTTTGACTGTGGTGTCCATGGCCTGTCTATCATGGACCCTTGTGTTGTATGCTTACTCAGGTATTCCCAACATTGCTTAAAATGTGTGAGAGTTAAAATGTGTTTCTTCCTACCTTTGCACAAAACTATCCTGTTTGGAATGCGTCATGCATGAAATGATTACACGGATATTATTTACAGTTTTGTTTTCAAGTAAGAACACATTTTCTTGAAACGAAGAGTGACAAAAACTGTTGAGGCACTAAGCAGAGATCTAGCAGGAACTGACCTTAAACTCCTTCAAGGAGTGTTTTGTTTTGTTTTGTTTGTAGCTTGGAAAAGCCTTGGAAACCACTCCAATTAGGATTGGAGAGAATTAGGTATAGTGACTTATTTCTTTATTATTAAGATAGCGCAATACAAATTTGAAGTATAGACCAAGAAAATAAAATTATTGTTAGCAAAAAGAGGAATCCTCTCCTTTTTCCTTATACAAATATGTTAATATGATTTCAGGAAAGAGAGAATTGTAACCTTTTACTGTGAAATGTAACATGATATAGAAACATAAATGTATGATACAATGAATAATTGTTATTAAACATATCACAAACATCCTTGGAACCACAGAGTACTACTAGCATCTCAGAAATCCCTGATATGGTCTTTCTTTTATTTAGAGGTAACCAGTATCCTGACCTTTATGGTAATTATGTAAGTTTTTAATAAAATTTTTGTATTCCTTTCATATGTATTCCTAAGCCATAAGTTTTACTTTTTGGCTGTTTTTAACCTTTATGGAATTGTGTATTATCTGTCTTCCTTTATGTTTTGAAGATTTAGCCATGTAGTTGCATGTAGTTTTATTTCATTCATTGTCATTATTAGATATTATTCCTTTGCGATCAATATGCCAGAATTTATTCACCCTTTCTCCTGTTGGTGGATGGTTCCATCTCGTCTAGTGTTTGATGGCATTGCTGTGACTGTTCTTTTACAAATATCCTGGTTTCATATCATGTGGGGGGCTTTTGGGCTGTCAGAGGATAAGTAATTTATTTTCAGGTTAGTAAATATTTAATATCATAGGGTAATTGGTTATAGTGGTATTTTATGTGAATTTAAATGACTGCATGAGGAATTTGTAATGTTCCTGACAGTAACAAATATGAAATGTTGGAAGATTCTGAGGTAATTATAATTTATTTTTCTACAGGCCTGAAATAGACAGTAAAGTGACATATAGTTTGAGATAGTTTAAACATAAAATACATGTAGTTAGATCTAGCTATAATATAGATATAGACACAGGACCTAATGAAATAATTCTTGTTTCTTTTTGTTGAGCACACTCATTCTGTTTACTAACATGCCATGCTTCCTAAAGCTCCTTCACTTGACTGATGAAGAAACTAGGGAGGGCTAGGGAGGTTGAGTTACTTGGACAGAGTCACTGAGCTGCAGGCTGTGGCTAGACACCAGACCAGCCTGTCTCCTTGGCAGTCACAACTTAAAGTACACAAAGTGAAATCAGGACATTGTCTTGAGTGTTTTCAATCATTTAGGTGGAAATGTGCCTGAATAGATTTCAGAAATAAGAAATAATTCTTTTGGCTATTAACCAAGACCTGGCACAGACAGGAAGGTGTATGTTTAAAGCCTCCAAGGTGTTGTTGCTCCTTATTGCAGTTCATCTTCCAAAAGGCAGCCATAGTATATTCTAACTTTATGTGAGAAATTTTACTTTGCGTGCTTCCTCATTCACTGGAAAAATTTACATCTCTGCTGTCTTAAACAGAATAAATTATAAGACTTTTAATGGCTCAGAATTGTCATTGTGAATATCAATCATTTTAAAGAATTAAAATAAAGTGATTTCCTCAGAATTGTTACGCCGTGTTGGACTGGTTTCTCCTAAATTATCCTAGCCTGATGAGCTTTTATGTCTTTAGAGCTACTGTGACAGGTTTTGTTTTGTTTTGTTTTACCTTTCTTAGACAATTCTTGCCTTTTGTCATCAATGCATTCTGTTGACTTACATTTAAAAATCATAGCATGCCTAACACCTGTTACTTGAGTGAGAGCTTCAGTATGGTTCTGCCCCATCCTCTGACTGTCAGAGCATAGAATGAGTGGGTGGCAACTTCTTGCAGTTTACTTTGGTTGTCAGGAACTAGTCTAGCCACATTGTTTTCAGGGTGTTGAGGTCATCTCACAACTGAGTTCTGTCTGAATGAAATGCAACATAGATCACATATATCCTGGTGTGTCCATATTTGGGGAGTGCAGTTGATCATTTACATGTTTTCTAACAAAACAGTTGTAGGATCTTGAAACTGGATTTACTCAAGGATTCCTTCAAATAGGAAGTCCAATGGACTTGAGTGTTTTTGAGTTATTAAATATTTTATAGGACGGACAATGAAATAAAAATATATTTGGTGACACCGTCTATTGAAAATGGCAAGCATAAAGGTTAAAACACCTTTCAAATTATAGCTTGTAAAGAAAAATATAGACATAACACAGATTTGATATCAGGGAAACATTTATTTAAAAACATTTGATTGCTTACCCAGTTATAAGCTATTGAATGTGAATTAAAAAAAAAAAAAACTGAAACAGGGAGCATATTTGTTTTTAGATCACAGAAGACAAATGGTTGCTATCCTGGCACATTTAGGCAGCAGTATGGTGATTTACTGTGTTGATGAGGTCTTTTTTATTAATTTGAAGTTTTATTTGCTTTTAAACCTAAGTCAACAAACTTTGCATTTGGGAAAAAAATTAAGAGTTTTATGTTTATTGCAGTGAGCACATCTTTGAAAATTGTCATATGAACAAGGGGTTTTTCAAGACTCAAAGAGAGGAATAGCTTTTTCCAGAATAAATCTGAGATGCATATGGGATGGAAGTGCAAAATTATTTAACTCTCATGGAAGGCAAATCGGCAGTTTCTAGAAAAAGACCCATCACAGTGTCAATTCTAGAAATCCATTACAGAAATTCTGGTGTATTTGCAAAATGTGCAGGAGTTTTCATTGTAGCTTTTGTGGTAGCAAAATATTGGAAATCCCTTATATTTGAGTAGTGTACTGGTTGAATGAAGGGTAGCACAGCTATACAACGTAATATTCAAGAGCTGTACACAAAACAAAAAGGGGCTGCCGATTTGGAAAGTTGGTCTGTGTACACTGGTGTTTGGAAAAAGCAGAGTGAAAAGAGAATGTACAGTAAACTGCCTTTTGTGTAAAGGAGGGATGAACCTGTGTATTCATATTTGCTCGTATTTGCATAAAGAAAATCTAGAAGGTTATCCAAAGTCCAAATCCCGTGTAGGGATGAGGAGGAAGGCAGTGTAGATGGAACTTTAGTGTGTATGTAGATTAATTTTAACTTTTGCATATGTTCATGTGTTCGTAGTTAAAATAGCTTTGTTTTCTTTGTAAATCAAATGAGAGTAAGAAAGAAAGGGGTAAAGCCTGCTCTGTTTACTTTAAAATTAGCCATTCTTATTCCATTATCTCTAGAGCCTGGCAGAGAGTAAGCTGTGAATAAACATTTGTTATACAAACGAAACAAGAATGCTGTAATCTTTGGATGATCTTTCTTATTTCTTAAAGCATCTTTTCAATAAAAAAGTATTATAAATCATACATCAATAAAAAAGTATTATAAATCATACATTGATTCCAGTATAGAAATAAGGTAAAATATTTAAGTGGGTGATATGAGATGTATACTTTAGTTAATTATCAGATGTATAGTCTAGTTCAGTATCAGAAGTTTCACTTATCATGAAGTTATCATGAAATTTTGTTTAATTTGCATGATATTGATATTAAAGGGTAATTTATATTTTCCTTAATTTTTTGAAAAATTAAAATAAAACCTTTCATGGAATTGCTATTAAGTAACAAGTTTTCGTGATTAACAGTGAAAGCATGGAATTTGGGGGCAAGGGAGAAAATGGAAGCATGCACTGATACTGCCTTATCTTCTGAACTCCTTTTGCCTCCCACACAAGGGCACATTTTCAGGCCATAGACTATTTTAAAAGCTTTGTTGCTGGGCATGGTGGTGCATACCTGCCATCCCAGCACTTTGGGAGGTGGAGTTGAGAAGATTGCCTGAGCCCAGCCTGGGCAGTTTGGCGAGACCTCCTCTTAAAACAAACAAATAAAAAATTAGCTGGGCGTGGTGGCATGCATCTGTGGTTCCAGCTACTTGGAAGGCTGAGACGGAAGGATCGCCTGAGCCCAGCAGGTAGAGGCTGTGGTGGCCATGAAGGTGGCAACTGCACTCCTGCCTGGGGGAAATAAAAATAAAATATTTCTTATAATAGCAGCAGCAGTTACTCCCAACACAAAGACCAGATATCTCTGAAAATATGATTAGAAGCTAGGGTAAAATAATAGGCTGAGTGACTATTGCTGGTTCACTTATAAGAGTCCAGGAAATTAGCTATGAAGTTGAAAATTTGATTATTCAAGTATGGGTTGAAAGAAATCTCAGTTTCCTCCTTAAGATTATATACATGTCAGTTCCTAAATTTCTTATGACAAGAATTTTGACTACCTTTATGTACTTGTGTACAAAGCTGCCCTCTTTAAAGAAAACTACATATTCAGAAAAGTGCACATATTATAAGTGGATGACTTAATTACTTTTTCATAAATCAAATACGCTCATGTAATCAGCACCCAGATAAAGAAAAATAGTAGTATTGGCACTGCAGGAGACACCCTCATGCTACTTTTCAGTCACTATTCCCACCCACCCTCTCAGAGATAACCACTACCCTGGCTCTTAATAGCAGAGATTAGTTTTTCTTATCTTTTATATGTAGAATTATACAGTATAAATTTTGTGTCTAATTTCCTTTGTTCAGCATTAAGTCTTAAGCTTCATCCACATTGTATCATGCAGTTGGTTTGTTTTCATTGACTGAATCACAGCTATTATTTGTCCATGCTACTATCAGTGGACATTTGGGTGGTTTCTGTTTAATGCTCTTATGGACATTCTAGTACTTGTTTCTCTTGGTGATAGATCTAGGAACAAAATCGCTGCTTGTCTGTAAGTATATGTTCAGCTTTAATCAGTATTGCCAAACGGTTTTCTAAAACGGTTGAACCAGGTTACATTTATCATATGTGAGAGTTCTGGTTGCTCCACCTGTTTGTCAGCACAGTTTTTTCCCCCCGTCTTTTCATTTTTTGAATTTTGATGGGCATAAAGTAGTAAAGCATTATGGTTTCACTTTACAGTTCCCTGGTGATTAATGAAATTGGGCACATTTTCATACGTGTATTGGCTATTTGGTTCTTCTCGTCTGTGAAGTACTTGTTCACCTCTTTTGCCCACTTTTCTTTCTGTTAGGGTGTTATTTTCTTTGAGTTGTAGGAGTTCTGTATATATTCACAAAATGAGTCCTTCACTGAATGTAGATATTGCAACTATTTCTCCCACTCTGAGATTTGTCTTTTCACTCTCTTAAGAGTGCTTTTGATGAACAGAAGTTTAAAGTAGTCTAGCTTTCATTCATGTTTTATGCTTTTTTTTAACTTCTCATTTAAGAAATATTTGTCTACTTTAAGGATATTTTATCTTCTAAGTTTTTGTCTCAAAGTGTTTTTGTTTTACATTTTGGTTTTAAATTTTTGGTCTGTATTTTCATGCTAGGCAATTTTGCAGTGCTTTTTGGATTCTAGAATCTATCTGGAGGCAAAGGAGGTAGGCTTAGGTAAATGACCATATTTCCATACTTTCTACAAAATATCCCCTTACGAAAACTGTGTTTAGTGTTTATCCATGTTTACCTGAAAGTGCAGCTTTAATGTACTGCTTTGTTTTGTTTGTTTGTTCATTTTCATATTAGTTTACTGGAATATTCAGGGAGGAATTTCTGGGGAGAAGAAATAAATGTGCTTTTCAGTATTTTTAACAATACTAGCGTTCATAAATATGTTTATGCATGCAATATAAAATTTTGCATGTATTCACAGATATAATCCCAGTTACCTCATTTGAGCATAATTCATTTTGTAAAAGCTTAAATATACATTTTTTAATTGAGGAAAAAAATTAAGTTTTAACTTTTGTTGCCAAAGCAATATAAAATGTTGGCTATTTGAAAATTATTATTATAAGCTTCTTTTAAATTATTTTATGTAGGATTTATTGTGGCACCATTTGTGTGCAAGTTATGAACATGTTTGAGGCCTTCAATTATACTTTTTATTGTTCAGAAATAGTTTTGCTATATGTATTGATTATGGGCTATTATTTATATTTTAGAAAAATGATTTGTATACTCTGATATTTTTGTTTTTATCTTGTAAATAATGACTACAATTAACTTCATGATTATCGTATCACTTAATTTTATATTTATATTTTATGAGAGTAGTTGCTTAGTTTTAAATGTACTTTGTCTCCTATCACAGTGCTGAAGTTAAAGAAAGGTGATTGTACTTGACTCTTCACTAAGCATTTAAATATTTTTCACTTGTCAACTACATTTTTTAGTTTAAAGCATCAAATTAAATATTATTTTATCCTAGCTTTTATTTTAATTCATGCATTTAAAAACTGAAATTCAGATAAAAGATAGTTTCAAAATAAATTCAGTATATTATTTATGAGTGGAGCAACACATTAGCATTGGGTTCACAATAGATCATATCGCTTTTATTCCATCTTACAAGCTTAGCAGCACAAACAGAATAATCAACATATTATTTGGCTGTCATCTGCTGAACAGAAACCAGAGATCACAAGGAGGTTTTCCCTAGCTGTGGTGATGGCCTTTTTGTTCCAAGCCCCCATCTGGGAGGGCCATGGTGTGTTATCATATGGAACGCGGGGTTTTCTGTAATCTGCTTAGCTGCACTGCAGTTTGAATCTTCATTCCATGTTTGTGTAATTTATAATTTTAATGAGACCATGGCTCTTGTGGGCTTTGAAATATATTAAAAGCTCTTTTGTGCATATGCTTTTGTTCTTGCTTAATAGGCTCAGTGTATTTAAAACTGATGAATTTTTATTCATGAATTTGGATGTCTGGAGATTAACTCATACTGAATATCATTGCACTCATCTATTGATGGTTGGAAAGTTTTTTTTGTTATTGTTATTTATTTTGTTTTGCTTGTGTGTGTGTGTGTGTGTGTGTGTGTGTGTGTGTGTGAATGTTTGTGTGATACTCTTGTAGCCAGAAAAGGAATAAATGTATTTAATTTTTAGAGACTAGAAAAAAGTAGCATGACTAGGTCATAAGAATCAATTTAAATTTTATTCATCTTATTTATTGATGCTCATATTTCATCTTTAATCTTAGTATTTTAAACAAATATTATAAAAATAATTATGGAAAAGCAACTTTTAAATGAGTTAATACCTTAAGTACTTTTGTTTATATTAAAATCACATTCCAGCGTGTGGCAAAGATAGACTTTGTATTTTAGTTGTATAATATCAGTTGTCTGTGGTCAGTCTAAATGAATCATCACATTTCTTGAATTAAACTATTTTAAGTTTTACTTATTTCTACAAAAACCGTTTCATTAAAGGATTTTTTAGACCTTTATTGATTGATATGATGAAAGGACTACTAGAAAACAGCTTACTAATAATTTATAATATTGCTCTTCTCTATTTTGCTAACATTTTGAAATATACAAAATGCTTCAAATCTCTATAGTTATTACTTAAATATATTTAAAAGCTTAAATATAAAGTTTTATAATACCATAGAAAAAAAGATCATGCCTTTTTAGATTCAGACATGTTTTTTGAAGTTATCTATTGAGCTCAGTGAGAGGGGGGTAACAGACCTCACTAGTCTTTTATGAAGTTGCCCAAAAGACAATTTTTTTTAAAACCTGTATTTACTGAACTAAAGCATTTGTAACTACATATCACATCATTCTTTTTGGGATGCTGGTGGTCAGCAATTTGGCAGGCCCTCTCATCTTCCCCCACTATCCTTAAACTAGAAATATGTTGAGGTAGAGGCTACAGTGACAGGATTTCATACTTTCTTTACCAAGTTACTAAGTTTATCTGCCAGATTTGACACTGAAATGTTTGTTCTTCCATAACTGGCCCTCCGCTCAGAATTCGTATCAGTTGCACAGTTTCATTTAGCTGAGGAACATATTATTGAAGATGTATGCCTTGCTAAAGCAGTGCTATCCAACAGGAATATATGTGAATCATAGAATTTATTTAACCAACTATATCTAACATTTTAACACATAATCAATCTAAAAATTTATAAAATACTTTACTTTTCCTTTTTTGTATTAAGTCTCCAAAGTCCAATGTATATTTTATACTTGTAGTATCATCGCAATTTTGACCAATGACATTTCAAGTGTTCAGAAGCCACATGAAGCTAGTGGCTACTTTACTGGACAGCAGAGCTCTAATGTGTTACACGGTCATAACAGATGTCATCACAAAAATATGTGTTTTTTTGTGTTCCTCATTATTTTTCTACTAATAACCTAATCAAGATAACCAGAGTATATTCATGTTCTAGGGCAGTTGGAATTACGAGAAGTGTTTGTTATAGCTTTGCCACTGATACCATTGGTATAAATCTGTCTGTTGAATACATAAAATTAGAATTGTGTCACCTGACTTCTGAGTACCTAGCCGATATTGTATAGATATGTTTAAAGATACTGTGATGATGAGATAATGACTAACATAATGAATATGGTATATTTCTCAGAAATTGTGGGCAAATCAAACTTGTCAAATCAGCCATATTTCAAGTACACCGAGGAGCTTATTTTTACAAGAATTCCATGGCAAGTCTTAAATTTTTTTTTTAATTAAACTGAGACCACTTTTCTTCACATCCTTAGAATTTTTCTGTCCAAGTATTTGTGTTACTGTATAGCAACCTCTTTTCATAGAAGTTTGCTTAGAGCTGTTATAGCTATAAACTATGGGGGCAGAAAGATGATCATACATTGCTTTCTAAATTTCTCTAGGATTGATTCATTTAAAAGGTTCTGTAATCTTTCCTCTTCAAATACAAGAGGAGATTACTTCACTGACAAGTGTTTTTCAAATATATAGTTAGGAATGATGAAGGCTTGAATTGCAATTGATTTGAATATTTTAAAGTATAGGCATAAAATGATCAAGGAGAGTTATATAAAATACTGCAGTAGTATCCATTTTATAAAAGGGTTGACCTGTTCAAGTGTAGTTTAGAGAAAACCATTTATCCATGAGGTCTCTGAATTGTTCACATTTTCTAAATTTTGAGGAATATGACCTCATTTTTGTCTAGTTATTAGCCAGTGCCTGCAGTATTCTTTGACTCACTTAAATTTTTATTGACTACTCCCTGTGACTTCTCCATTTAAGGTGTTAGCACAAAATGTTAAACTCTTCTTTAAACAATACTTCTAGTTTCTTGGAGATGATAAATCCATCCATTGATTTCCTAATTTTATTATGTACACAGTCAATTGTAATCCAAGATTACAGCAAACAAGATGTTAATTTCTAGACATAATCTATGTACATTTCAATTACAGAGCATGATTGTTAGAGGAGCACAGAATAAAAAGGAATAGCATTTGTGCTATCCTCACAGGAGCTGTCAATAAAAGATGTAATAGGGGATTTAGGAATCTGGAAATGGCCAACTAATTTATGTGAATCTATTTTATTTCGACTAGAAAGACCAAGCTCTTTCTCGTCTGCGCTGCATATTGCAGAGCACAGGCTGTCTATACAAAACCAGGCGGCTGCATATG
This sequence comes from Carlito syrichta, assembly GCF_000164805.1. Lineage (NCBI taxonomy): Eukaryota > Metazoa > Chordata > Mammalia > Primates > Tarsiidae > Carlito > Carlito syrichta. The sequence continues at coordinate 286,552 of NW_007247393.1, forward strand.
GATAGTCCCTTGATATCATTCACTTGCTGTGTAATCTTATTATGCAAAGTTCTAATCTTCACCTAGAATGAATGCCTCTGGGTCAGAATATAGTCATATCAGGGTTTTCGAGGTCATGTTTTGTGATCCTTAGCTTATTCTTCTAAGTAGGGCTGGGATTTAAAGGGTATTCCCCAGACACTGGCAGAGATAGACAGCAGAACCTGCTGCCTTTTTGGAAGACAAGACCAACATGAGGTCCCTGGTAGGATTAAACTTGATTTGTAGCTGTAGGATTTTTTAACAGATGTATTATTGGACAGGGAATAGGGGGCCACCAGCACAGCAAAATTGAATCACGACTGGCATTCTCAGGGAGTTTGCTGCCTGCTACAACAGCAGCTGCATGTGGATTTGACTTCTTTCAGGTGAAGCGACTTCCAGTCATTTGGAAAGGATGGGATGAAAAGGAACCTTGGTGATAATTTTGATGTCTGCAAGATTTAGTACCAGCGTAATGGGATTATCGGTAACACCTTCACTGCAGAAAAAGCCACCTGGCGCTATAACTGGCAGCGACTGAGAACTAATCCTTTCGCATCTCTTGGATGTCATTCATGAAGCTCAAAGCTATTTCTACCCTGCTAACTGTGATTAAGTTTATAAACAACAACAGCACAACATCAGGTGATCAAGACAGAGAATATGCTTCTTACTAATTATTGATATGTAAATTTAGTGTAAGCTGTGTGATTTAAAAATTAGGTGATTTGATATTGATAGAATTCAAAGTGCATTGAACTGTTCAGAGAGAAAAGTTGATTGATAATGTCTTTTATGCCTTTTTTTAGGTGAGTGACAAAGTATTTACTATTGGTAAAAGTTCAGATTTGAGATTAAATATTAGTTTAAATACTTTTATGTTCTTTTGGCTATATAGCCATTGTGGAATTAATTTAAAAGTCTATAGGCATAAAGAATTGAAATAATTTGTTTTGTCGTACATTTTACCTGTTTATGACTGTGTCAATTGCTGCTAACTAAAACATTTAGTAATGTAAAAATATATAGACACTTACATTTTTTGCAATTAAGGCAATGCTAACCAAAACTGCTGATGAGAAAGGGCTCTTTGTGAAAGTGTATCATCCCAGAATCGTTCATACTAATACTGAATGACTTATTTTTTTAAATCAGTGATTGTTAGCCGAGTTTTTCTTTAGCAGGTGGGGGTTTCATTATTTGCGGTAAAATCAATGCATTAGTTAATCAATTTTTTAAACATTTTATTTCACCTAAAAACTTTATCAAGTACTTTGTTTAGAGGTGTTAATTATTTTAAATTTTTCTCTAACACAATCCAGAATAAACTGAGAGAAAATGAAGTGAAATTATCCCATCAGTCACCCAAACAGTATGTGACATAACTGCCAAGACAAGAAAAGATAATTAGTGTTGTCAGTGTTATGATCCTGGAGTACTTAATTTTAAAATATTTATTCATAGAACTTGATTTTTAACTTATAGGCTTTTTTATTTAGCAGCTTTGTATTTGTAAAAATAAATTATAAAGCCTCTGTTGAAATGTTTTATAACTTTAACATTTTAACTTAAATGTATGTGACTAAAATATTTTCTTGGCACATAAGAATAGTTAAAATATAATCATCCATTTTGCACACGGTGTATTAACATACTTATAGCTTCTGTTTATGTGAATTACCTTTTCTTCTCCATATAAGATCTTTATTAGAAAAATCAGCAAATGAAATGTAATAAATTTATACAGAGTTCTTTCATCAAATCTTCCTAGCAAATTCGTTTTTCTTAATGGGCTTGGTTTAACTGGTTATATTCTATTTTAAATTGTGTTTCTTTACTTTTGCCACATTTTAAATGAATGAAGGAGAAAGCTTACCAGTATTTTTACTGTACTGCATTGTGTTAATTTGTAAAGGACAACTGTTGCCTTCTATTTGTATTTTTGCTGTTGGAAAAATTGTTTATTTAAAATTCTACTATCATGATGAAAGAGCTATCCATGAAATAAATGGACTAAAATGTTTTTCTTTTCCTCATAATATATTTGTATCTTAAGTCTAAAATACTTGGTTTCTGTGTAATTTCAGGTTATTTTGCCAGGTACCTTATTATCTAAGGATAGCTTTCAGTGATAGTTAATAAAATAGATATTTTAATAATATGTATAACTTAATATGTATGTATTTTAAGTAGTTTTCTGTTCAAAACAAAATTTTACCTGAAAGATTTTATTAAACGTGGTCAGTATTTACTTTTCTTTTTATTCAACTATTTACTGAAGACTCTTAAGAATTAGTACTTTTTCCTCCTTTGTCCTAGGCATCATTCTTGTTTGACTAGAGATGGTTATTTCCTTTGGAAAGTCCCAAATTCACATTAAATAAATTCAACATAAGCATATAAGTCTTCTGTAATATACATTATTTTCATATAGACATATGTTATTTGGAAGTTATACCCTATTGATAAAATAAGAAATTTGGCATCTCAGAAAGCTAGGTACTTAGTTGATTTGTAGTGCAGGTGACTCACAATGTCAGTAAGAGTTAAGGGAGGTATCTTTGAAGATATGAAGATGTAATATAGGGTGAGAAAAATGAAAATAAATTGTAAAAGATGATGATAAGTCTGGAGTAACAAGAGTCGGATGGAACCCTGGGAATTCTTGGTCTTTTCAGAGACGATAGACATTTCTTTTTCTTTTTTTTGGTGGTTTATAAGACTTGTCTCTCTCAAGAGCCAAGCATGAACTATAGACTAGCATAGCAACAGTTAGCCTATGATAATGCTAAATGGCATTTCTTCCATTTGAATTAATATCCTTCCACTATTGCTCATACAACTATATTGTTCTGAAATAGATCATATAGCAGTTGGGGGATTATTGCTGGATGAATGAGGTTGTTTTGGTATTTCACTCTTTGGAAGTGATGCTAAAAAGTATCACTAATTCTTTGTAAACATGAAGTGAGTTTTGATCTTGGATATGTATAAAAAGTGGACTTGAGAAAATAACAATAGATCAATGAAATACATTGAAATATTAGCATTATAAAGTTCATTTAATGAAAATTCATAGAACTATCCCAAAGTTAACATTTACTTTAAAAATAATGAATGGTTGCATTTTGTCAAGTTTTGAAAAGGTTGAGTCTGTCTCAGTGGTGTCAGGTGACAGCACAGAGTCCTCTACTGACTTCCTGGGAGCTTGTCACCACTAGGAGTCTGCAGCCTCCCTCCCGGAGATTTTTATTCATTAGCCCTGTGATGGGAGCCTGGGAACTGGGATTTTTCATTTTTCCTTTTGGCTGATATTAGGTTATCAGGTTATTTTGATGCTACCATCAGATTTAAAGCAGTAGTCACTACTTTAAACTTTAAAGTAAAGGCGGTTATTTCCTCTGGGAATGAAACAAAATAAATAGGTTTTAATAAAAACTTCATGATTATGGGGATCAGAGTACCTTGAATTTGCAGCTCTAGAAAATAAATAATACCCTCTACACAAGTTTATTTAATGTTTATAGATTTGAACAATTCATGAACAGCGCTGAAGGTGATTTTGAAATGGCAGGAATTTGAATTACTTTGATGGAGAGTCTGCTGTGTGAGAGTGAACTATTTAGTTATTGAGCAGGGGACACACTCAGCACCATGGCCTAATGAGTCTTTGTTACTCCCTACTTGGCACAACTTCCATTCAGGATATGAAGTGGACAAACAGTTTTCAGTTACCTTATAGACATCATTCTGCATTAAAAAAATGCATGATTTTGTGTAAGTATTTTTTAATTTGAGCATCACACAAGTCTCAGAAATGTCAAAATCCTATTGCTATTTTTTCTTGTTCAAAGGAAGGTAAGTACAACGAAGCCATGACATTGACATTCGTTTTCTGCTTCTGCTTCTACTTGTTTCTGCGTACCTTGTTTGTTGTGAACACTTCTTTCAGTACTAATTTATTCTCTAACTCTCCTCAGCTATCAGAACAAAAATATACTTATGATATTAATCACTTTGTTGCTTGGCTGCTTACACTTTAGAAGTGAAATGAATTTCTTTAAACTGGTGTTCTTGATTAACATTTGACACATTACATTTTTTTTCCTGTTTCTGAAACAAAAGGCTTTCTCTTTTCAAAGGAATTCCAGACCTGAGCAGTCTTTGTGGCTGTGAGTATTCTGAAATTACTGTAAGTCTGTCTTAGTGATTGGATCCGAATTGGGACTTTAAAAAGTTGGATGCCTGTGCTCAAAAACTTCTAAGGAGGGAAGGGTCTCTATTAATTTTCAGCTTCTGGAGTCCACTCTGCTCAGTGTTTTTGACTGATTTTAACATCAGTCCAACCTCTCCTTTCCCATGTGACTCTTTACTCCCCAGATGCCTATTTTATTGTTCCCCAAATTTTATATAATTGAGAGGTGGCATGGCATCATGGTGAACTTTGAAGCCGAGCCACCTCATTTTGCATTCTGGCTTTGTGTTGTTGGGGCTGTGAGACTTCACCTCTATACCCTCAGTTTCTTTATCTATAAAATGTGATAAGTTCTCATAGGGTGGTTGTAAGGATTAAATGAGTTAATATATGTAATGTATCTAGAAAGGTACCTAGCAGATAGTGAGAACTACTATGTTTACTATTGCTGCTGTTGTTTTGATTGGTAAGTGAGAGTTGGGTTTTTTTTTAAATTAATTTTTTAATCAATATTTTTATTATGATTTTGTGGGATAGTTAAGGGTTAGGTGTACAATTATGTTTCATTCAGGCACCCTGTTGATAAGAGGTGTTTCCCCATCCCCAGACAGATATTTGCGACTGTTAATCCCATCCCTCCCCCATAGTTTCCCAGTACCGTCAGTCATTTTCTTATAGTATTACATTGGATGTTCAAAGTCCATTATATGAGTGAGAACATGTGATACTCGGAACTTTGTTTCTGTGAGAGGTCACTCAGTATTATAGACTCCAGTTCCATCCAGATTGCTGCAAAATTTATGATTTTGTTCTTTTTTATGGCTGCGTAGTATTCCATTTTGTATATGTACCACATTTTTTTAATCCAGTCCTCTTTTGATGGGCAGCATGGCTGTTTCCAGGTCTTGCTATTGTGAACAATGCTGCGATAAACATACATGTGCAGGTATCTTTTTTATAGAGTGATTTGAAGTCTTCAGGGTATATTCCCAGTAGGGGGATTGCGGGTCATATGGAAGGTCGATTTTTAGAGCTTTTAGGAATCGCCACACTGCTTTTCACAGAGGTTGCACTAGTTTACACTCCCACCAACAGTGTAGAAGTGCTCCCTTTTCGCCACACCCTCTCCAGCAGCTGTTATTTTTTGAGTTGTTGATAATTGCCATTCTGACTGGAGTTAGGTGGTATCTCAGTGTGGTTTTGATTTGCATCTCCCTGATGATTAGTGAGGTTGAGCATTTCTTCATGTGTTTGTTGGCTGCTCGGATATCTTCTGTCACATTACCAGACTTCAAACTTTACTATAAAGCTACAATCATCAAAACAGCTTGGTATTGGTG